>NC_134083.1:28222943-28522943 GCF_000715075.1 Nicotiana tabacum
AACAGACAGCTCAGAGTGCGGACTTCCTTCACGTAGTGGACGACTAGCTTCCTCTAACTGTTCATAAAAACGTTTTGCGTCATCATTAGGAGTTTGTTCAACATTTTCATTGGGCTCACCCCCAAAAGCATCCGCAATCATATCCTGAATTCTAGAATCAAGATTTGTATTCTCCACCGACCTACTACTTTCACCAACAACCATGTTATGAAATATCCCACGGCTACCATCGATCTCTCCATGATTAGTCCACACAAAGTAATTCTCTATAAAGCCCTTCCTATAAAGATGAAGCTTAACTTCCTCCGATTTTTTAAACTTCATACAATCGCACCTGACACAAGGGCACCTAATTACTCCTTCACTTTGGTATGGTAGAAGTGACATTGCATGTCTAATAAAGTCATCAACCCCTTCTACAAAATCCTCCCGCAATCCCCGCCGATTAGGATAATTTCTATTGTACATCCAAGTTCGATGTTCCATCTATACAAATAAAACAAGAACAAATTAATTTATTCTATAATTATAAATTATTTATATCTTTTTTAGTTAATTCAAGATAATTATTTTTTTCTAATTACACCAATTTATATCCTAAAAGTTCAATTCATATCCAAAAAGTCCAATTCATATCTTAAAAGTTCAATTCATATCCTAAAAGTTCAATTCACAAGAACAAATCCTAAAAACTAAAATTTCAATTCATATCCTACGAGTTTAAACATAAACTAACTAAACTAAAGAAATTCAACCCATACCCTAAAAGTTCGATTCACAAGAACAAATTAATTTATTCTACAATTATAAATTAATTATATCTTTTTTAGTTAATTCAAGATAATTATTTTTTCCTAATTACACCAATTTATATCCTAAAAGTTCAATTCATATCCAAAAGGTCCAATTCATATCTTAAAAGTTCAATTCATATCCTAAAAGTTCAATTCACAAGAACAAATCCTAAAAACTAAAATTTCAATTCATATCCTACGAGTTTAAACATAAACTAACTAAACTAAAGAAATTCAACCCATACCCTAAACTAAACTAATTCATAACTAATTGACTAATTAACAAAACTAATTAGTTAATAAAACTAATTAATAAAACCAATTAAAACAAGACCTAAACTCTAATCCTCAATAAAATGCAATGTTCAAATAATTGAAATACTAATCAATTGAAACTAATTCATAACTAATTAACAAAACCTAGAAATAATAAATAAATGGGTTGTAATTCAAACCTAAAATTTTTAGGAGATGGAGAAGGAGAGGGGCGGCAGTGGCAGTGGCAGGTGCGACGGCGAGGGCTGGGCGGTGGCAACGCGGGGTGGGGAATGAGATTTATGTGAGGGAAATAGAGAAGGAGATGGGGAGATTTTGAGTGAAGAGGGGAAAATTTCAGAGAAATGGGGGTTTCCCCCGTTTTTCAATTCTCTGATTTCAGAATTACCGACCAAAGTTGGTCGGTAATTTCGGTCGGTACATTAAGTGTTGACCGTTGTTTTTTTAAAAAAAAATTAAATTCTTTTTTTTTTGTTTTTTTTTCTTAAAATATTATAAACTATAAAAAAATATTATAAACTACAAGCATTTATTTTATTTAACTATGCAATTATTATAAATAATTATAAACTATAAGCATAATCTTTATAAATAATTATATTAACTATTTAATTTTAATAAATTATAATAACATCTATCTAAGTAAATTTTCTAAGTTATAATTAAGTATGTGAGTAATTTCTCACACACACACATACACTATATTGTAATTGATGCTAATAACTTCTTTTTTCATTCGTTCATCACTAATAATGCATGACATAGATTAATCGATATATAGGTCGAGACGTTTTGATGAATCATCGATTAATATTCATCGATACATCTAAGTAAGTTATAAGTCGATGAATCAATTTACAAATAGATATATTTGATGATAAAGTATATATACTAATTAGTATCTTCCCAAGTCTATCCCTAAAAGAACCCGACCCTGTGGTCCTAGCGCTTCGTGTTCTTATATATATATATATACACACACAAACACACTTCACTGTAATACTTTAACTATATATATAGCTTGTTATAGTATATGTTAGTGTGTATATATATAGCTTGTTAAAGTTTGACCATGTTTGACCTATTAATTTAACTCGTTTACTTAATACTAATAGCTTCTTTCGTTTATTTAATTTGTGATCCATATATATATATATATATATATATATATATATATATATATATATATATATATATATATATATATATATATGTGTGTGTGTGTCAAAGATGTTTAGTATTAATTCTTTTATTTTTCATTCATTCATCACTAATAATGCATGACATAGCTAGATTAATCGATATAAGTCGAGACGTTTTATTTTTACTATTAGTCGATATAGGTCAAACGTTTTGTTTTTAATATTCATCGATGCATCTAAGTGAGTTATAAGTCGATGAATCAATTTACAAATAGCATGTTATATATAGTATATGTTAGTGTATTCATTATTTGTATTACAAAAGTGTTAACGAATTATATTTATATTATTTAGATAGTAAATATAAAAGTAATTCGAAAGTTTGATCAATGTTGATGTAATAACCGACCAACTTTGGTCGGTTATTTTGCAGAAAATAACAATTACCGATCAAAGTTGGTCGCTAAATGCTTCCCCTACATTAACCGACCAACGTTGGTCGGTAATTTTAAATATAAATTCTTAAATATTATAAAACATTTTAAATAATAAAATAATTATTAAAATTTAAAAAATTGGATCCAGATTCCCGACCAACGTTGGTCGGTAATCCAAAATTTTCTTGTCTGACCAGCTGGGTCAATTTGTTGACCAATTTACCGACAAACGTTGGTCGGTATTTAGTTATAAAAAAATATAAATTTTTTTCCCCAGTTTCCATCCAACCTGGACGGTTTTTGGTCGCTTTTTTTGACCGACCAACGTTGGTCGGAAATAGTTGGTCGGTTTTTAGCAGATTTTTAGTAGTGATTGTGGAAAAGTTGATCTATCATAGACTTCCCACTGAGTATTTTTAATTATATTTAAAGTAAGATCCCTCTACTATAAAGGTGGAAGGGCAGTTTTTAGATAGAGCTCACATTGTAATTCAAGCACCATATCCTCTTATATTCAAAAGTTACTCTTTTAAGCCTAAAAAACTGATCCATCTTGCTTAGTCCTAAAAATTGTCTTCCTTACAACTTTGTTTATTTTACATTCTTTGCAGTTCATATTTGATATTTCCTTTTATCCTTACGATTTGTATTAAGCTATATCACATATCCTTAGAACTACGCATAAATTCAACTCTATCCGTTTTTCGGGTAAACAGTTTGGCTCACACCGTGGGGCTAAGGATAACAGTGGTTATTTGATACGAATCTGAAAAAATACGCTATTGTGTTTTGCGCTTGTTTCCGAAAATATCTTGAATTTTGGATTAGCTACGACAAACCACCAATCAAATGGCTTCACCAATCGACAACGGAGCCGGCCTTCAAGATAAAAACAACAACTTGACACCCAGTACTGAAAGACCACTTGTAAACGCCATTGGAGCTCGAATCGGAGCGCCAATAGATATCAATTCGCATGTAACCATTGAGGCGAACCTACATGCTGAACCCGAGAATAACATCAATGGTGGTACTCGGTCTGCAGCTCGAGATACCCATAACATCGAGAAAAACGGCATTAGCTTGCGTATGATTTTCGAAATATTGCAAGCCCAACAGGCAGCAATAGCTCAGTTGTAGAGCCAAACCCAGCTACAAAGCAGGCCGGAGCTCAATCCACCTCGAGAAATCACCCATAGAACGGGGCTAGCCATAGTTAAGTCAAATGAGCAAGAATCGGGGACTACTCCCGAAATTACTAAATTGCTCGAGGAACTCACAAAGCGAGTCGAAGCCAACGATAAAAAAGTAAAAACTTATAACTCTAGGGTCGATCAGATCCCGGGAGCTCCACCAATGATAAAAAGATTGGATTCGAAAAAATTCGTGCTAAAAACTTTTCCCTCGAGCGCAGCCCCGAAACCAATCCCCAAAAAATTCAATATGCCCGAAATTCCCAAATATAACGGAACGACCGATCCCAACGAGCATGTGACTTCTTACACATGTGCCATCAAGGGCAATGATTTAGAAGACGATGAAATCGAATTTGTGTTGTTAAACAAATTCTGAGAGACCCTCTCGAAGGGGGCGATGATTTAGTATCACAACCTACCACCAAATTCCATCGACTCGTTCGCCATGTTAGCAGATTCTTTTGTGAAAACACATGCCGGCGCCATAAAAGTCGCAACAAGGAAATTGGACCTCTTCAAGGTAAGACAAAAAGATAACGAGATGCTGAGGGAGTTCGTATCTCGTTTTCAAATGGAACGAATGGACTTGCCACCAGTCACAGACGATTGGGCTATTCAGGCTTTCACTCAAGGTTTGAACGAACAAAGTTCGACGGCTTCACGTCGATTAAAGCATAACCTGATCGAATACCCAGCCATCACATGGGCCGACGTGCACAATCGATACCAATCAAAAATTAGGGTCGAAGATGATCAATTGGGGGTCTGAACCCACTTTTCGAAGGGGTACTAATCGATAACGAGGCCCGATCGGGTATCGATACCAACCGTACAACAGAAGCCACGGAGTCAGTGAATCGAGACATAACCTCGGGAAAATAACAAAAGAAGTGATCGAGGTCAAGGGTCCCGGGGGCTGATGAACAGAAGTAGGTTCGATAGGCCTGCCGGATCTAAGGAAGCACCTCGGCTATCGGAATATAACTTCAGCATTGATGCATCAGCCATCGTTTCGGCTATCAAATGCATCAAAGATACTAAATGGCCTCAACCCATGAAGACCGATCCTGCCCAGAGGAATCCCAATCAAATGTGCGAATATCATGGCACCCATGGCCACAGAACAGAAGATTGCAGGCAACTAAGAGAGGAAGTAGCCCGGTTATTCAACAAAGGGCACCTTCAAGAATTTTTTAGCGATAGGGCGAAGAACCATTTTAAAAATAGGGATTTCGGCAAGCAAAACGAACAAGAAGAACCACAGCACGTCATTCACATGATCATCGGACGGCGCCAATATCCCTCAGGGACCAGTGCTTAAACGCACTAAGACATTGATTGTGAGAGAAAAGCGATCTCGAACTCAAGATTACACACCCATAGAAACTTTGTCCTTCAATGATGAAGATGCAGAAGGAATCATACAAACTCATAACGATGCAATGGTAATATCCGTACTCATGAATAAAACTAAAGTTAAGCGTGTGTTGATTGATCCAGGTAGCTCGACCACCATCATCAGATTGATGGTCGTAGAACAACTCGGCCTGCAGGACCAGATCGTACCCGCAACCCTAGTTCTAAACGGATTCAATATGGCATGTGAAACCACCAAAGGCGAGATAATTCTACCAATAAACGTGGCCGAAACCATCCAGGAAACAAAGTTCCACGTGATCGAAGGTGACATGAGATACAACGCCCTTTTCGGAAGGCCATGGATTCACAACATGAGAGTTGTACCTACACCAGGTCCTCAAAATTCCAACATCGAGAGGAGTCGAAATAGTGTACGGAGAACAACCAGCCACAAGAGAAGTGTTCGCTGTCGAGGAAGCGAAACCAATATCCTCACCTTTGCCAGTAAAGGGATCGGGCTCAGAAGGGGAACGAGATACCAAATAGCAATCACAGACATCGGCCTTGACCCAACCAGATAACCAGAAGATCGAAGAAGATGATGATCAGAGGATCCCTCGATCCTTCGTGATTCCCGATGACTCTGATGACACCAAATCAACAATTGAGGAACTGGAGCAAGTCACACTAATCGAGCACTGGCCCGAACGGAAGGTATACCTGGGAATGGGGTTGAGCCCCGAACTCAGGAAGAAACTTATTCAATTTCTTATCGATAACATCAAATGCTTTTCCTAGTCCCATTTAGATATAACAGGGATTCCACCGGACATAACGACGCATCGGCTAAGCTTGGGCCCTAGGTTCAGACCGGTGAAGCAAAAGAGAAGACCCCAGTCCGAGGTAAAGCACGCGTTCATAAAGGACGAGGTAACCAAACTTCTCAAGATAGGGTCCATTGGGGAGGTGAAATATCCCGAATGGTTAGCCAATATAGTTGTAGTACCTAAAAAGGGAGCAAACTTAGAATGTGTGTGGACTATAAGGATTTGAACAAAGCATGCCCCAAAGATTCCTTTCCGCTGCCCAACATTGATCGCATGATCGATGCCACGTCGGCCACGAGATCCTCATTTTTCTCGATGCCTATTCCGGGTATAATCAAATCCAGATGAACCTGGAGGACCAGGAAAAGACTTCATTTGTCACCAAATATGGAACATATTGTTATAATGTGATGCCCTTCGGGCTAAAAAATGCAAGGGCTACTTACCAACACTAGTAAATAAAATGTTCGAAGAACAAATAGGTAAATAAATGGAAGTTTATATTGATGACATGCTAGTTAAGTCCCTGCACGCAGAGGACCATTTGACCCATTTGCAGGAAACGTTCGAGATTTTGAGGAAATACAACATGAAGCTCAACCCTTAAAAATGTGATTTCGGGGTCGGTTCGGGCAAGTTCCTCGGCTTCATGGTGTCAAATCGGGGAATCGAGATTAACCCCGACAAAATTAAGACCATCAAAGACATCACCATTGTGGACATCGTGAAAGCTATACAAAGGTTAACGGGACGGATTGCAGCCTTAGGCCGATTCATTTCAAGATCATCAGATCGAAGTCATAAATTTTTCTCCCTACTCAAAAAGAAGAAGGATTTCGCTTGGACCCCGGAATGCCAACAGGCATTAGAGAAACTAAAACGATATCTAAACTTTGCTTGTACTTGGCAGTATCGAAAATCGCAGTAAGCGGTGTCTTAGTTCAAGAAGAGCAAGGTACGCAATTTCCCATTTATTATATAAGTCGGACCTTGGGTGAAGCAGAAACTAGATATCCACACCTAGAAAAATTGGCATTTACACTAATAAGCGTCTCTAGAAAGTTAAGACCGTACTTTCAATGTCACCCCATATGCGTATTAACCACTTACTCGCTTTGTAATATTTTGCACAAGCCCGAACTATCAGGCTGATTGGCCAAATGGGCCGTCGAACTCAGTGGGTACGATATCGAATATCAACCCTGTACGGCCATCAAGTCTCAAATTTTAGCAAACTTCGTGGCCGATTTCATGCCAACCCTCGTACCCAAAGTCGAAAAAGAATTCCTCTTGAAATCGGGTACGTCATCGGGGGTATGGACCCTTTTTACGGACGAGGCTTCGAACGTGAAGGGGTCCGGGCTAGGCATAGTTTTAAAGCCACCCACGGGCAACACTATTAGGCAATCTATTAAAACTACCAGGTTGACTAACAACGAGGCCGAGTATGAGGCCATGATTGCAGGTCTCGAGCTAGCTAAAACCTTGGGAGCAGAAGTCATTGAAGCCAAATATTACTCTTTGCTGGTGGTAAGTCAAGTAAACAAAACCTTCGAAGTTCAAGAAGATAGAATGCAAAGGTATTTGGACAAACTACATGTCACTTTGCACCATTTCAAACAATGGACTTTACAGCATATTCCACGAGAGGAAAACAGTGAGGCCGATGCACTTACGAATTTGGGTTCATCGGTCGAGGAAGGTGACTTGAGCTCGGGGACTGTCGTTCAACTCTCGAGATCCGCGATTGAAAAAGGTCATGCCGAGATAAATTCTACGAGCTTAACTTGGGATTGGAGAAATAAGTATATTGAATACTTAAAGAACCGAAAGCTCCCATCGGACCCTAAAGATTCAAGGGCACTATGGACTAAAGCTGCTCGATTCACATTGGCCTCAGATGGAACGTTATTCCGAAGGACATTCGATGGACCATTGGAAGTATGCTTGGGTCCAGGTGATACCGATTACATCCTACGTGAGGTACACGAGGGCACTTGTGGGAATCACTTCAGTGCAGATCCACTAGTCCAAAAAATAATCAGGGCAGGGTATTATTGGGTCGATATGGGCAAAGATGCGAAGGAATTTGTTCGAAAATATGACAAATGTCAAAGGTTTGCACCAATGATCCATCAACCCGGGGAGAAACTTCACTCAGTCCTATCCCCATGGCCATTCATGAGATGGAGAATGGATATCGTCGGCCCTCTGCCATCGACCCCGGGTAAAGCTAAATTCATTTTATTTATGACTGACTATTTCTCCAAATGGGTTGAAGCACAAGCATTCGAGAAAGTAAGAGAGAGAGAGAGAGAGAGAGAGAGAGAGGTTATAGACTTTATCTGGGATCATATCGTATGTCGATTCGGGATACCCGCTGAAATAGTATGTGACAATGGAAAATAATTTGTTGGCAGCAAAGTGACGAAATTCTTCGAAGATCACAAAATAAGAAGGATATTATCAACACCATATCACCCCAGTGGGAACGGACAGGCCAAATCAACGAACAAAACTATCATTCAAAACCTAAAGAAGAGGCCGAACGACGCCAAAGGAAAATGGAGAGAAATCCTACCCGAAGTCCTTTGGGCATATCGAACAACGTCAAAATCTAGTACAGGGGCAACCCCGTTCTCCTTAGTATATGGGTCCGAAGCCTTGATACCCGTCGAAGTCGGCGAACCCAGTGCCAGATTTCGATACACAACAGAACTGCAAAATTACGAGGCTATGAACACTAGCCTCGAATTATCGGACAAAAAACGAGAAGCTGCTCTCGTCCAATTGGCCGCCCAAAAGCAAGGAATCGAAAGATACTATAATCAAAGAACCAAGCTCCGCCATTTTAAGCCCGGGGACTTAGTGCTAAGAAAAGTCACCCTCAATACCCGAAATCCTAACAAAGGAAAACTAGGACCGAACTGGGAAGGACCATATCAGGTTCTCAAGAACGTCAGAAAGGGATCATACAAGCTCGGCATTATAAACGGAAAACAACTATCAAGCAATTGGAATGTGTCATATCTAAAACGATACTACTGTTAAGGTACGACCCTCTCATATTCATTTACATTTCAAAACTAACCCCTGCAGAAGTCCAATCAGGAGCTAAGATGGATCCTTCAATACGAAGCCTTAGGTCTGAAAGCACGCGTTGCACTCTTTTTCCCTTAGACCAGTTTTATCCCAAATGGGTTTTTCGGCAAGGTTTTTAATGAGGCAACCAATGATCGTGCTGCACTTACAACAGTATCCGAAGCCTCTTTACAATTGACCTTGAATACTGGGGGGGCATTAGCCCCTCAAATATATCAAGTTCTGATGCAAGAAAGTTATTTCGCAACAACAGAGTTCCAATAAGAAAAGTTATAAGAGCCAAATGGTCAAAACGAACCATGCTCATATAGTTGGCCCGAACCGAGACGCGAAACATGAACACATGTATAATGACTTGCAAAGAAAGTTCTCCTCTTTACCGATATCTTATATCTAAGAAATATTACTCTATTTGGGGATTTATTATGCAAACAGAATTAAGATAAACTGGACTAAGCCTACGGGCTACTTTTATTTCGAGTTCGAGCAAGCACTCACTCGACCATTACGCCTATGGGCTACATTACTTCGAGTTCGAATCATTCACTCGACGACTAAGCCTACGTGCTACTTTTATTTCGAGTTCGAGCAAGCACTCACTCGACCATTATGCCTACGGGCTACATTACTTCGAGTTCGAATCATTCACTCGACTACTAAGCCTACGGGCTACTTTTATTTCAAATTCGAGCAAATACTCACTCGACCATTACGCCTACGGGCTACATTACTTCGAGTTCGAAACATTCACTCGACTAATAAGCCTACGGGCTACTTTCATTTCGAGTTCGAGCAAGCACTCACTCGACCATTACGCCTACGGGCTACATTACTTTGAGTTTGAAACATTCACTCAACTAATAAGCCTACGGGCTAGTTTTATTTCGAGTTCGAGCAAGCACTCACTCGACCATTACGACTACGGGCTACATTACTCCGAGTTCGAAACATTCACTCGACTGATAAGCCTCGGGCTACTTTCATTTCGAGTTCGAGCAAGCACTCACTCGACCATTACGCCCACGGGCTACATTACTTCGAGTTCGAATCATTCACTCGACTACTAAGCCTACGGGCTACTCATATTTTGAGTTTGAGAAAGCACTAACTTGACCATTAAGCCTACGGGCTACATTACTTCGAGTTCGAATCATTCACTCGACTATTAAGCCTACAGGCCACTTTTACTTCGAGTTCGAGTAAGCACTCACTCGACCATTACGCCTACGGGCCACTTTTATTTTGAGTTCGAGCAAGCACTCACTCGACCATTACGCCTACAGGCTATATTTCTTCGAGCTCGAATCATTAACTCAACTAATAAGCCTAAAGGCTACATCACTTCAAGTTTGAGCAAGCGCTCCCTCGGTTATAAAGGCTACGACGTCCAAATTTGATCCTTGTGAAAACATTCATAAGACGTGAATAAAGTCTTCACAAGACAGGAAACAAAACAGAAGCAAATCGGCAAAAAAGGGATATTTTTATATACAAAATTGTTTACATGATTGATTACAATGTAAACATTAAGGACTAAGCTTCCTGATCATCCCCAGGAGCGGTCTCTTCTCTATCGGGCTCCCCCATGTTCTCGGATCCACTCTTACTCCTATCGTCATCATCATTGTCATCATCATCGTCATCGAAAACCAAGGCTTCAACATCGGCTTCGAGTTCTTTGGCCCTTTTTATCTCTTCAGCGAGGTCGAAACCACGAGCATGGATCTCCTCGAGGGTTTCCCTCCGAGATCGGCACTTAGGAAGTTCAGCGACCCAATGTGCTCGAGTATCGGCAGTCTCGTCTACCTTTTTTGCTTGGACCTGGGTAGCTTTAGCATCGGCCCGATAGACGGCCACGAGTGCATCCGCATCGGCCTTTGCTTTTTCGGCATCAAATTCGACCTTGGCAAGTACAGAGGCCAACCGAGCCTCGAGCTCCTCTATTCTTCTTGCTTGAACCATGCCTTTTTCCTTCATTCTCTGAAGTTGGGTTTCGGCCGATGATAACTGGGCTCGAGCAGTTTTTTTCTCTACAGCAAAGCGGTCCATACCTTTTTTCCACTGCAAAGACTCCGCTTTTATCATGTCGACCACCTCACGAAGCTTCCCGATCATCTCAATTTTTTGCTACAACTGTGAGACCGATAAATTAGCCATCGTTCCGGTATCAAGCCCATAGGCTTTTAAAAGTATCATTACCTACTCAGACAGATCGGTCTGATCTCGGTAAGCCTTGGCCAACTCAGCTCGGAGGTTTTTTTATTTCCTCTTCCCTTTGCCCTAAGAGAAGTTTTAGGGAGTTCCTCTCCTCAGTAACCCATTGAAGTCGGCCTCGTATCGACGTAGTTCATTTTGGGACTGAGAACATGCTTCTCGATGAACTGCCGCTGCCTGCAAAGAAACAAGAAACGAAGTTAGAAACGAAAAATAAACATAAAGGTAGTACCGACAAAATAATCTTAGGGCTTACCTGATTCAAAGCCTGATGCACCCCGTGAAAAAGATCTGATTTATCACTAGTACCGGCAACGTCCTCGATACCAGTTAACAGGTCACGAAAGGGATCCTCTCCATCATGAGGCCTGTCTAGATCGAGGGCCCCCAAATCTTGGGCTTCCCGAATCACCCCTGCGGAAAAAGTGGGGAAAGGTGGGCGAATCTTCGATTGTTACTTCCCCAAATGAATCACTTGGAGCATTCTCTTCGGTTCGAAGGGATTCAAGAGGGCCCCCTTCAGACATATCCCTCATTCGTTGGCTAAGATGGGATGCGTCTTCGATCTCCTTCAGGGATTCCGCCCGAATCTTTCTCCGATATATCCTCAGTTGGAGGCGGAGCCTCATGAAGCATCATTGATCTAGCTGCCGATGGGGCATCGGTGATTCTCTTCGTTCGGGCCACCAGCGCGGACCCATCATTTTCTTTTTCTTCTTCGTCTTCATCCCTTAGACGCAGAACTGATTCCACAGTCAAAGGAATGGCATTCTTGTTCGGCTTACGAGCCGTCCTCTTCTTCGGTTTTGGATCTTCGGGAACAAAGGCTCTTTTTCTTTTATTTTCCTTCACCGGCTTTGGGACGGAGGCCAAAGTTTCTTCCTCGTTGGACAAGGGCCTCAAAACCGCATCTTTGCCCAAACCTGCATATGGAAAATTTTATTAAAATATTTGGAAAGCATCTCGTCCGAATTATCAAAGAGTACGAGAAAGGGGCTTACCATGAATTTTGGCCTCTCACCGACCCTTTGACAAATCACGCCATGAGCGCTCGGCGTATGTGGAGATCGAAACAAGAGCTCGTACCCAGTTCTTGAGATCGGGAACTGCTCCGGGCATCCAGGGAACCGATGCATCACAAAAAGAAGAGTATCGATGAGAAAATAAATGAAAGAACAAAATAGAAGGAAGTAACAGCAGGATCACACTTACGTTTCATATTTCACTCCTCGGAAAAGGGCATCTTTTCTGTCGGAATCAGGTCCGAAGTCCTCACTCGAACGAATATGCCCATCCAGCCCCGATCCCTGTCCTCATTAATGCTCGAGAGCAAAGCCTTGGTAGCCCGACACTAAAGTTTTATTAACCCTCCTCGAAAAAATCGAGGACGGTACAATAGGATAAGATGGTCGAGGGTGAACGGCATCCCCTCGATTTTGTTCACAAAGTATCGGATCAAGATAACGATCCGCCAAAAATAAGAATGGACCTGGCCTAGGGTTATTTGGTATTGATGACAGAAGTCAATAAGAAACGGAATCGAGGAGACCTAACGTAAAAGGGTAAGTATACACATTCAAAAACCCTTTCACGTAAGTGGTGATATCTTCGTCAGAAGTAGGAATTATTATTTCTTTTTTATCCCAATTACAATCTTTCTTTAGCTGTTTGAGGTGCTTCTTAGTTATCGAACACATGTACCTCGATACTGGCTCACATCGGCCAGGGACCGATGAGCTTTTATCGACCTTAAAATCAGAAGTAAGAACACACACCCCGGGAACGCACTTCTCGGGTCGTGGTTCTGTCGGTGTCTTATCGGCGGCACACTGTGAAGACAAAGCCTTCTCTTTTTGAGGAATGGTTTGTGATGTTTTCGCCATTTTCGAATTCAAAGGTGAGGAATAGAAGAAAGTGACGAAGATTTGATAAAATTGAAGAGGGGCTTTTTGCAAAGAGAAATCACATATTTGCGGGCAAGTTAGAGAATACGAAAAGGAACTTGGGAAATTTGAAAGATTGGAGATGTAAAAGTGATAAATAATGAAAGGAAGGGTTATTTATAGGTTTAAGCGATGGCGGTTCAGTATCAGCGGTGGCCGACCACCGTCTGACATGCATTAAATGCCTTGAAAGACTAAATCGACGGGACAGCTATCACGTGCGTCATGATCGAGCCTGATGGAAATATTAGTTTATAATCTGATCGAGCCATTGAAAAATCATATCGTTTCTCACCACATTCTTCTTGAGAAACGAGGGGACTATCTGTATACGGTCGAAATAAATTTCGGTTTTCGTACGTCTGATCGAGTTCGAAAGATAAGCGATCGAGGTGAGACTTCGAGATGGGTTCCGAAGATGGTACAAACAAGCTTCGAAATCGAGAGGCCGATCAATGTCGAGTTCGATATCATTATCAAGCTCGAATCCAAATCAAACTATGATGCAAAGTAAAGCTATCAAGCTTACGATCCAGAGACCGACCAACATTGACTCCGAATCAATTCAAGAGTCCGAGTCAGAATCGAGCTTAAGCCAAGATCGAGAGCTCGAGTCTGGATCGAGCTCAAGCCAAGATCGAGAGCTCGAGTCAAGATCGAGCTCACAGACAAAAGCCGTTAGAATCCCACTAGAGGAGAGAATCTTGGCAGGAATTTTGGAAAATCTGATCTATCATGGACTTCCCACTGAGTATTTTTAATTATATTTAAAGTAAGATCCCTCTATAGTATAAAGGTGGAGGGTTATTATTTCTGGAAGGGCAGTTTTTAGATAGAGCTCACATTGTAATTCAAGCAACATATCCTCTTATATTCAAGAGTTACTCTTTTAAGCCTAAAAAACTGATCCATCTTGCTTAGTCTTAAAAATCGTCTTCCTTACAACTTTGTTTATTTTATATTCTTTACCGTTCATATTTGATATTTTCTTTTATCCTTACGATCTGTATTAACCTATATCACATATCCTTAGAATTACGTATAAATTCAAACGGCCTTAAAGATGTACAAGTCTTTCTTTTCTTTTTGCGTTTCAAGTATTGACATCAAACTTGTTTATAAACTAATTCGTCGCGTGAAAAATATTGCATATCTTATTGTGGAAATCTGCGATTATATGGTTGTTGGCGAGAAGGTGTGAATCATCATTCTGATCAATAATTCACGTGTAGGTCGGCTAATACTTGAATTTTATGGAAAAGAATAAATTATAATATTATATTTTATATTCATATAATAAGAGGAGACGACTAAAATGGGGAAAAGCCCAAAGATAAGCCACTTTCAGCACTTAAATAAATAATAAATAAAACTCCAATAAGATAATCTTGTGGTAGTACTCATTCCTTCAATCACTAGTGCTTTAGTGCGTCCATTCTAGTTGGAAGGATCATTATTCAGCCTTGTATTATTCTTACATTATTATTCACTGGCAGTGGCCTTATTCAACCAATTTTTAAATGACAATAGAACAATCCAAATTTACTGGCCCCTAATCCTCCTTTCTTTTCAAACCATTCACTTTAATTTCCACTGGAGAAACCAAAACACAAAAAACGAAGAATTGGCAAACTAATAAAGTCATAAATCATAAATGGGATAATTCATTGCTTTGAATTTTTTGGACTTGGGAATCGTCGCAAATCAGAAATCCAAGATAGGCAATCCCAAGAAACTATAGGTATTTTATCAACTTTGAATGATCCGAGAAAGGCCAATTCTCGAGGGAAGAATTAGGTGCTGCAATCCATTCAATTTTATATTCAAGTGCATTTCTGGCTCTATGCAACTCTCTCCAAGTTTGTTTTTTCGGTTCCCATTAATCCGAAATTTAGTCGAGAACACTTCAAGTTCTTTATTTTTAATTTTTTTGTTTAGACCAGGTATTCAATATCCATTTTGGGACCTAACTAATTCAAATTCGTGTTAAATTTATTTTGGGATTAAACTCTTCCTACCAAAGCAGAACCGACGACTTCTAATTTAAACTGAAGAATTACTTGCCATTCCACCAAAATCTTTAATGTCCTATTTCGCGATTCTATAACTTGCCACTATAATATATTTTATTGCATGTAGAAGTCCATCTAGCTACCGTTGCTTTCGTTACACATCACAGTCGGCTAAAGGGTACTTACTTCAATATATAGGTCAGTATTCTACAGCTTTTGACTTCTCCTGGAATATTCTACTCCATAGTGTAAGTAGTGCCATTTCTTGAGTTCTAAGAAATTGAACTCACCAACTCCTCTATACATTCATCATATTAAGGTAGCAAGATTTATCGATAGTGATGTTTGGTGAGACTAGAGCTTCGCTTAATTAACTTGCAAAAAAGAGAGATTGTCGCCCGATTAGTATCTTAATTAAACTATTACTCTTAGTTTTTAGTTAATAATTTTCCAGATCAATAGGATATATATGGTAGTGATTGGTGGATGAATAAGGAAACATATATACCTTGAGGAAAATAAGGTTGATTGAATTGATAACGATTCCTCGTCCGATGGTTATTCGCACTATTACGTTTGAGTGTAACGAAAAAATTACCACGAATTAATGCATGCATGCATATAGTAAGGAGACCATATATGTTAGCTTTTCCAGTAAGATATAAACATGAAATAGAATGAACAATGTAAACTTGATTAACTCCCGAATGTATAGGTCATGTAGGATGAAATTGCAAGCTTTAGATTGTTAATATATTTATATTTGGTATGAAGAAATTCTTTTTTCAATGAAATAATATTTTCCTTGAAAATGTTTCAGATTGCAGAATTATTTTCTGGATCATTTTTCAGTGTTTGAATATATATAAAAATTAGTGAGATATTATAATTGTACAAGGTGCATAATGTATGAGCATAGACTTAATAGTGACTGAAATGACATATATAAGACTTTAATATCGGTAAAGGAAAATGGCTTTCACTTATAAATTAGCGAAATACTTTCTCCATTTCATGAGAACTGTTATGTTTGGAGATAATTTTTTCACCATTCAAGGCAGCCAAACGTTGAAAAATAGTTGTCTTTTTCAAGGGAAATGTTATTCCAAAAAAGCATTCTCAATCAAAGCAAAGACACCTCTCGTTAAAAGGTTTTCTTTTCTTGGTTACAACATTAAGTGGGGTATATGAATATTTTTTTATTATTGCTATTTGTCTAAATTGAACTAAAGTAGTAAGTATTTTTTAAGCAATGGAACTTCCTTCAAGCTTTTGTCTAAAACCGTACAATTTTCTTTTTTAAAAATACATAGTTTATCAACTCCTCTTTTTTTTTTTTTTTCCTTTTTCTTATGGGATTGATACACAAATAGCCGATCAGATTTATAGTTTACTTTTTCTAATCGGTATACATAAATTATATATTTATTATACACATTTATATATATATATATATATATATATATATATATATATATATATATATATGTATGTATGTATGTATGTATGTATGTATGTATGTATGTATGTATGTATGTATGTATGTTCTTTTCAGCTTGAATATAATGGGTAAGCGGGTCTAACTGCGTAGCACCACAAAGTGGGCTAAGAGTTTAAGGAGAAATGGCCCGCCTGTTTAATTTAGGCCTGAAAGTGCAGAATGGGCAATTACGAATGATTTTCCTGTCAGAGCCTCGAAATTATAGTCTTTGCAGTATAGTAGAAATGATACCATGTAGCAGCTCCAAAGGGTTGCTATTTAGCAATTAATCAGTGCGTCCTGAATTTCAGTTTTTCAGTTTAAATTTTCAGGACAAAAGTATCATGAGTTGTCTTGAAGATGAGATTTTAAGTTTAAAATTACAGGACAAAATAAGTACTGGCTAATCTCTAAATAGCATCCCTAAAAATGGCTATATGTACACTTGCCCCCGCAGTATATGCCCACCATACCATAGGCTTCTTTACACTCACTAATTCAATTCCGTTTTGTTAGAGAATTATACAAAGAAAGTAGATTGAATAATTGAACCTGGAACATAGTCCCTCTACTTTTTCAATGACTTTTAATTTCAAAGGTTTAGAGGAAGATTTCTATTAAATTTCCAGTGTAATGGGCATGAGGCAAAGAGCTGTAGCAAAATATCATATAGTTGATTTAGAAACATATGTCAGGACGGTTGGGTAAAGAGTCAGCTCAGGCTTCATAATAAATTAGACAATTGACGATAAGCTAGTGTTTGTTTGAAAGTATAATCATAAATTATTAAAGTGTATTGTTTACTATATATATATATATATATATATATATGAAATATTCAAATACCCACTTCAGTCAGGGATCAAGTATTGTAATGTAGCGAGGAATTTAGTCTGATAGAGATGATAAACTTAAATGAGTGAATATTACTACAGGAAGAGATGTAATCTAATAGAGGAGATGATGAAATTCAGTGAATGAATATTACTTCTTGATGATCTTGAATTACATCAATTCAATGTAGTGACTCACAATATCTGATACAGCACATAAACATCTTTTCTATTACACTTCAAAATTTATAGAGAATTTCAACTTCAAAATGAAAAAAAATTATTGCAGGCAAAAAAATTGTTTCCAAACACAATTCATTTCAAATCCTCTACTTCAATGAAGTAATAATTTAAATAATAGTTACAATATAATGTCCAGACTTCTACTACTGATGGTCGATAAAATGCAGCATGATGAATCTGTCGCTGCTCTTTATATCTGAATAACGTTTCAATCAGAAAAGCATGTCGAGTGCTTAGCATTAATCAAGTTTACTCTGGGAATCAGAGAAAATAGCAATGCTAATATAAGCCATATTCCTTTTCAGGATCCTGCAATACTCCAACGCTGTTCCCTCTACTGCAAACTAAACCCATATATGGGCCAAGAGCCACTGTTTTCTTTTTCTTTTGGAAATTCATCATGTTTTTATATATAAAATAGACTAGAACAATGTCCTTGAGCCATCCAATGAAAATGAATGGAAGCCTTAAACTTGAAAATGCTGCTTCTCATCATCAGAACGGGAAGCCTTAATAATGATACAATAGTTTACTACAAGTAATAAATATCACACTCTAGGCAAGGAAATCTGTGCAGCCCAACAAATTCAATAGGGAAAATGAGGTGCAGAAAAATAGTACATTGCATATACAGTGGCTTGTGAAACTCTCATTTGGGAAATTTCTGTACCAGGTGTGGACGTCAATATCGCTCGAGAAGGGGAAGCGGAAGAGAAAAACAATTAAATTTAACCAATTGCAAAAAAAAAAAAAAAAAAAAAAAAAAACACTAGTGTGTTAAATTAGCATTAACTAGTCTTCAGCCTTTTGAAGGCACGGTCAGACTCCTCCCTTGTGCTTGTACCTATGGATTTTGGAATTGGTTGCTTGTTTGTGGAAACATCGTCACCCTGTTGGAATTTTTTGAAAGTTACTATTAATTAAGGCTTCAACCCCAGTTGTTAAGTATGAGAATAATAACATCTAGAACTGTATAAAGTATCTGGAATTAAAAAGGGCTCAGGTACCTTAACAGTGGAAGCTGAAGAATGTAGTATGCCATTTGCTCTCTTCCCAAGATCAATTTGCACAGATATATTGGCTTGCGACAAATCTACTCCAGAATTCTGCAGCGCTAGTGTCAAGGTGTTCAACAACCTGGCAGGTACCAGTATATACTTTAGTCGAGCATCCGGTATATTCAGCAGAAATCATATAGAATAGTCTACTTAGGAAGAGGGAGATTTCATCAGAGTGCAAAACCATGTATAACAAAGCAATGCAATAAACAACAGAACTTTCTACAGTGCACTATCTTAACAGAAAATAGCAAAAGATTGATGCAGAACCTGATTCAAACATATATAGTAATTCAATCCCAGCCTAAAGTGTAGTAAAATGACTTCTTCTCTGTCAAAGTATATTAACTGCCATGTTTTTGGATGCCTTTTTTTGTTGCAACTGCGTCTAGTTTTAAATCCTTAGGACCCAGTTACTAGAGTTTATACGATGTTTTTAGATATGCATGTGGAAGTAGAACATCAATGTTTCTTTCAAGAAGGTAAATTTCCAGAATCTTTTAAGTATAAAAAGAATTCTTACCCTTGAGAATAGGCACTAGAAATGCTGATGGTACCACTTTCTATAGACAGATATTGGCCTTTAGGACAAGCATTAGGTTACTTGAGTTTATATGATGTTTTTAGATATGTGTGTGGAAGTAGAACATCAATGTTTCTTTCAAAAAGATAAATTTCCAGAATCTTTTAAGCACTAAAAGAACTCTTACCCTTGAGAATAGGCACTAGAAATGCTGATGGTACCCCTTTCTATAGACAGATCCTGGCCTTTTGAATTAGCATTTGGAATAGCATAGTCAGTCATATGTGATCTGCTAACCGAAAATTGAGGATGAGACTTTGACTCCAACTTAGCAGTATCAGCTGTCAGCTTTGATGAATATAGAGCTGCTGTGCTACTAGCCCCACAAAATGAAAATGTATTTGGGTGCATAGAAGTTGTTGTTGCCTTATTTGTTAAACCAGGCCGCTGACTGCTTTCTTTTAAACTTGCGGTGCTTATGTTTGGTTCCACTTTTTGCCCATTAAAAGGATTAGTAGAAGAAATCCCCATTATGTTCTCATCGAACTTTCCTGCATACGTTGGTGCAGCACCTGATGTATTGATAGTGCCTTGAGGATGATTGCTTACACCTCCAGTCGTCCTATGGCACTTGCTCTGTTTAAGGATGAAGGTCTGTTAACTTTTTTTGCCAATGAGTGTACTATGAGTATAGGTATCTAGATTTTAGCTAATATACGGATTACAAGGAAATAAGTTGTTGCCTTTTAAGATTGAATGTTATTGCACTATAAACTGCATCCAAAATCGATCCACTATATTTCAGAGCCAAAAACCATTAGTATCTTGATATACTCGGAAAAGATAGTGATGGAAATAAGCAAGCATTTCAAGACTTCAATTCATTTCACCATCTAGGCATCTTAATTATACGTGGGGTATTGGACCAACTCCTTCCCATATGATACATTCTTAACGTAAAATTCTTAGGCTTCAGTTCTTAATACCACACGATGAGCCAATTTTTGAAAAAAATTGAGCATGACATAGCTGTGACCTAAGAAAGGAGGTAAACATTGAGAAAGAGTGAAAGACCAAGAGTTGGATCTACCAATGGTAACTTCAAAGGTTCATTCTCCCAGCCTTGGTATGATTCCTCATACTTGTGCACTTTCTCTTGTAGAAAATGAATATATTCAATAACCTGCAAACAATATTTTAATTTTTATTAGATATATCTTATTCATAAAGAGAGACTTAACAAAGTATGCAATTCAAGTACCTCCAGTAAGAATGATGCTTTATCTCTTTTCTGATCACTGTTAGGGATGATCCCTCTCAACATCTGAAATCTGAAAAGAGAGTTAAAAAGAATATTTAAATGTTCAGCTAGATATCACTTTATTTCGATTAAAATGCAATCGAAGTAGCAGCAGATAAATAAAGTCTGAAGAGATGGAAACATAAATCCTATATAGGAAATTATAACAAATAGGACACTCGAGCAACCTTCTTTCTACAGAGAGAAGACTACTTGATATATTTCAAAGGAGAAATGGTACTAAAGTGAAAATTAAAAACATCTGACTAAGCATCCAAATCCTTCCCTAGAGATAATATTGCTATAAGAAAAGGATTGTATATCAAAAAGATTTCTATGTTTAAACTATCAACTGTGTCGTAGACATGCCTGTCATTGATCTTGCTTCTTCTCCGTTGCTCTGTTGCTGAATGCTTTGAACGTGGGGTGTTTGGCTTTTTATCATTACCTTCTCCATCAACTTTTACGGACAAATTACCTGTAAAAGGTAGCTATCTGTATGTTATAAAAAGACAACTGCGTGTAGACAGTGAGTAGGAATCATCAGACTTACACAAGACAAACCTCTGGGGTGCGACTGTGGTTCTTTCTTAATCACAAAATCTTCATCATCATCGTCGTCGTCATCTTGTGCATTCTTAGCTGATGTTATCATGTGTACAAAACTCTGGGTCTTAAGAGGCGATGATTGTCTGCAAGGTGATCATAGAGTGAGAAAGTGTAATTAAAAGTATTAGCATCAAGGGAAAATGGGCAATTCATATGGAGCAAAAGAGTCACTGACCGAGCGGATGAGAGCGAACTTATGGCCGTAGTGTTGTGTTTATGATTTGACGACGATTGTGATTGCCATTCTAATGATGTCGTAGGTTGACCACCTCCAGTGTTCAGACCTGCTTCTGCCAAGCAAATAGCAGGTTTTAATTGGAGCTGAATTTCAAGGTTAACACCAGAGCAAAAACTAGAGAACCAATATCAGTGGTTGGCCAAATTTAATCTTGTTACGTGTAAGAAGCTAAATTAACTTAGGTTCTCTAGTGCAATCAAGTGTTATTCACCATAACTAATAGCGCATGGAATGCACTGCTTCAGATAACAAACAGTTGTTGTATATATACTCTCTAACTTTTCAGTCTTTCACAAGTATGCCTTGCATAAAGATTGATTGTGGATGCAGATTTCAGTTTTCAAGAAAGACGCAAAGCAAGTAGAAGACAAAATAAAGCTTTTACCTCTTAGGACGTGTCTATCACCCCCAGAATTCTCCTTCCCTGTCTTTCCCTTCTTGACTGCAGATTCATCCCACAGTGTGAAACCACTCCCTCCTGTGTAAGAACTGCAGTTTGAGTTTTCATCATTTCTGTCGGTACTACTTGCCTGTGCTACAGCAAACAAGCTTGCTTCTGGCTTTGGTACCCTTTGGTGCAAATAAGAAATGCTATAGGTGCCTATGCCACCAGGAAGAATATGCTCCACTGAAGGAGGACCTACTGGTGCTTGAGGCTTCTCTACAGCCACAACCTCAACTTTGGTTTCGTCCTTCCTTAATGCCTTCTCTGCTTGCTCCAGTGGTTGCAAGAAGTCATGTGTTTTTAGGAATCCACCAGCTTTAGTATGCAGAATAACCATAGAGAAAGGAATTATTCAATACAAGGCATGTTATAGAGGACATAGTTATCTATGTGATATACATTAAAGAAGTGTCGAGCACAATAATGTAAATGAAAGATAGCATGGGAGCGTAGAAGAATCTGGCAAGATTATTATAGTATTTCATAAATGCTAAGTACTTTAAAAAATAAAATTTTATTAGCTAAAATCAGATACATGAATAAATGAATCACCAGAATATGAGTCTGATAGAAGCGTCACAACAAGATGAGCTCTTATATGAAGAGAAGCTTGTGTTTTGTTGTGATTTTCAAATTTTAAATAATGTAGTAAGTTTCAGATTACAGTACTTTATACTCCTTCGTAGATTTAATTATTAGTGTTAATTAAATCACTTCCAACTTGAAAATCTCTTAAATTGGCTTTTGAAACAAATCAATTCAAAATCTCATGATAATTATTTCACAATTTAAGAGCAGATACGTGTTAAAGCAAGGATCAGATACCAATTTCTGGGTCCCTAAACGTACCACAGAGAATAATCAAGCCCAAAAATCGTACGGATCAAATTACTCGATGTGAGTGGGGAGTCATTTAGTCCAAGCCCCAACCTTTTTCAGGATCCAGTAATATCAGCCCTATCCAAGTGGATGGCCCGCCAGGGAGAAGATGACCCAGATCCACATACGCATTCAGATCAGGAATCAGCTCTTTGGGGTCACGGGCGCATTAATTGCAACACTCGTGGGTGACTGTTATTTCCCCCTTCTATCCCAACCACATTTTACATCAGAACACATTTTCACTACTGTTCCCAATTCCCCATTTATCTACAACTTACCCCCCATGATTTTTTTTAAAATAAAACCCAGATTCTTACAATTCTTTTGGGGACAAACCAGCCCAAATTTCTGCATCTTACATTGGAAATTGAAGATCAGAAAATTAAAAAAAGAAATCAAGTTTTTAAAATAAGTAAAACAAAGCCGGGTTGAGTTCTTTGCTATGACACTGCAAAATGTATTCACATAATCAGATCATGTAAAATCCAGTTGAATGAATATCTCCATAATGATCATGGTATGCAACCGAACGAAATATAAAAGTTCTTTACACTAAAGTGTAAATAACTTAAATCAAATCTAATAACTCTCGATTCCAGTAGAGTTTTTATTTATTAAAAAAACAATAAAGGCTTGCACCTTCCCTAAAAATGATAACACAACATGCACACCAAACACAAACCTAAAGAATCCAATATCCTCAAAATTATATTATTGGCAAAACTTTCTCATAAGTAAAACTGAATACAAAGAAAAAACACTCTTAACTCCATTAAAAATAAAAATCTAAACCAAAAAAAAAAAACACTTCTGTTTGAAAAGACAATCCTGCATGCACGAAAGTTTACCTTGCGGAGGTATTGGATCTTGTTGAACAGGTGAATACAGTGAAAGAAAGTCATGCGTCGTCTTCCTCCCTGCAACAATCACGTAATTAGACAGAATTCTCTAAGATTATCACATTCAAAATAGTGAACCTAAAGTAAGTATTACCTTCTGTTCCAAACGGTCTGGGCTGAGGCAGCTCCATCACAGTACTTGAATTGTGTGTTCGCCAGATCAAAGTAATTACACACAATTCAACTGAATTTCGCTAAGCCGTTCCGTAACTCGAAAATTCTATTTACTCAAACACTCTTTCAATTTCAGATCCGCCTCCAACGAAAATTGGAGGCGCATTAAGAGCAATCTTCTGTAAAACTAACTTCAATACGTGTAGATTATTTCCCGAGAAAATTCACTTCACTTCTCTCCTCAGGAAATTCGGTCTGCTGGAAATTCAGCTCCAAAAAGAAGTTCCGGTGAGAAACAAATAGTCGACCAAACCTGCATATAAATCATAATTCAACTGAAAAACATACGCAAGGAAGTAAAGAATTGCAGAATATGAGAGATCCAGAAGGAAAGATACGTACTTTAGATGAGAATTGGCGATGAATAATGCATAATTCAGACGGGATTCCTTTGACAGAAATGAACACAATTAGTTCTCAATTCCCCAAAGCGTAATAAGGAAGTGATCCAAACAGTGACTTTTGAGAGATTGTTAGTAGGCCCTCGTCGTCTTGTCTAACGAAAACTCAATTGCCTAACACCCCCCCTGAAAATATATATTGCTTTCTTACTACATCAATACCCAGAAAAAGAAAAAAGAAAATTAAATGGGTTTGATAGATCAGAGAAGTCTCTCTCTATCTCTCTCTTTGTCTCTCTACTTTTCTCCCTTAAGGGGCTTTAGTGAGAGGTTGTTTTAAAGGCAGCGTACTTCATTTTCGTTTTCGTTTGTCCAAGCGCTTTGCTCTCCGTGCTAACTCCGTTTTAAGTTAAAACGCCGTTTATGTAACGTCGTTACGGCAGATTAACGGCGTTTGGCTCATTGTTAACGGTTTTTCAGGAAAAGGTTCAAGTGACCGTTTACTAGACTGTGTATGTCGGATCGGATCATCGTGTTTATGGAATTTAGTTCACTGCTAGTGGTATAAATATTTGATAATCTAGTAGATCGAATTTTTTATATTTTTGCCGATCCCGAGTAATAATATTAATCTATTTAGCGACTAAATCTTTTAGTATAGATAAAAATTACTACTTCATGTTTCTAGTTAAACAAATAGTGATGCATTAATCTGTCCCGTTTTTCGAAAATAAACGGCTCCTACACATGATCATAAAGATAATTTATTGAATGACTTCCAATGTGAGGCATAGTGAGTATCAAATTCCAGCATTCTTCTTAACCGATTCAAAAATTATACTATTCTACATAATTTTTTTAAAATTTATTCTGTCAGTCGCGTAAAACTCTGACAGTTTAATTTACAATGATTTTAAGTGACAAATTATTTTGCCTTTGTTATGAACTAGAACAAAGGCATGAAAGTTAGACAAAGGCATTTATCTTTTGAAGGTGATGTACTAATCTAATATATGTACCGATTTATCGTAAATTAAAAAGCCCTAAAAAGTTCAACTCCTGTTTATTACATGTAACACATACTTATCTCGTAAGGGGTAGGGGTAGTGGTATTGACTATTTTGTCAGTGAACAATTTAATGTGGCGCTAAATAAAATTGGAAGGTAAGAACAGTGACTCTAGCTCCCCAACTATAACAACAAAGGTTTCCCGGGAAAACTTTAAATTTACGTTTCCATCCTTTATTACGTGTTTGACATACTTTCAAAAAGTTAAGCTTACGAAATATCCGCAAAGCAAATCTTGAGACTGACACACTTCGATTATTAGTTTATTTACCCATAGTTTCATCTCAAGCTTTATATATTTATAAAAAAAAATCATTAAATATATATAAATTTTAAATTTTAAATCTTTTAAATTAGATAAAATATAATATAATTGTGAGTTTAAACCCATAAAAATTAAATTTTAAATTTGTTATAGAACTACGGTGATATTTGATCCATGATCCAGAGGCAAGTTTGTGAAAACGAGCAATGTCTTTTCAACCAACAATTAAATAATAATAAAAAAGAGAGAACTTATGGATCTATTGGAGTGTTCCGAGGTGCGCACCTAAAAGTTAATCAATCTCTTTGAACTTGAGTGGGGTAAGCAGTAAGCTCGTCTTTTTCTCACAAGTAAAAAAGATAGAAATTTGGTTTTACAGATCTCAATAGTGTAATAGTAGATCAGTACAAAGAATGATAGAGGAAGCATGTCACGTGAGAGGCCTCATAGCTCAAACTCACACACAAAAATACAATACTCAAGAGTTAAGAAGTTGGCGTTGACCCCCAGACACAGAGATTAACTTGTTAAAGATATTAATGACGATGATTAGCGCACAAATCCCAAGTAAGTAAATTATCTTATTCTACTGCAGTAATTTGAATTTGGTTGCAGAGTGAAGTACAGAAATAAAGAAAGAAAAGGAGATTGACTGAGTAGATGGAGAGAGAGGGGATGTTGGTAACGGAGGAGGAAAAGTCACGTGATGGAACCACTTTTTCACTTCTCTCTTTCTCTCTCTGTGGGGAGTGGCCTTTCAATTGCACCGGGGAACGCGGGACCTTCTCTCTCTCTTTTTATTTTTTTCCTTCCCATGTGCGACGCAGATTCTCTCTCTCCCCTCTCCCTCTCCGCACGCACCCAAAGATGTTTTGTCCTGTGCCTCTCTATTTATTTATTTATTCGTAGAATAAAAAGAATTAGATACTTCCTTTTATTGGCCAAGAAAAGATTAGTTTAGGTATTGTGATAAGTACTCTTTTATTTCGTTCCTTAGCAACAAAAAAAAAAAGAACTCTTTTATTCACAATCGTATGTTTTGAATTTGAGGCTTCGATATAAAGTCATTTTTATTAGAATATGAAAATTTTCAGCGTGAATTCGAATTTAATACGAGTATCAAATATTAAGTTGAAACCAAAAAAAAGAAGAGGCTAATTACTCCTACAAAATTGAGACGAAAGTACTGATAATTTGATACTCCCTTCGTCCTACTTCCTCCGTTCACTTTTACTTTGCATGTTTTGATTTTTCACGCCCCTTAAAAATAATAAATGAAATGCATAATTTACCATGATTCTCATATTAATTGATACATATTTTGTTGGATTTAAAAAAATAATTTAAAATAAGTAATAAATATTGTGGGTATAACAGAAAAATAATTTTGTCATTCTCTTGATATGCGTAAAGTGACAAGTAAAAATAAAAATATATATTTAGTATATATGCCAAGTAAAAATAAACGGGAGAGTATATTACTAGTTAGGGTTACTAAAAATATTTGTCCTGAACTACTTGTTAATTTATAAAATTAAGATATAACTAATTAATTTTTTCCTCATTTTATTATTAATATTAATTGCTCTTGAAAGCAAACAATGTTAGTTTGCATAACATAAAAAAAAAATTTAGGGCGTACAAAAAGGTGACAATTGGCTCAGCTCAAACCTCAATAAGATTAGCATTGTTCTTCTGAAAAGTCAGGTTTTAAACTTTGAAACATTTAATTGCTTAAATTTTAACTACTCGTGCCATTGCAATCTCTTATAAAATTATTCTTAGGGTAATCTGATGAATATATTTATGAAAACGATGGAGACAGAGCGGAAAAACTCATTTTGGCTCCAAGAATATTTCAAGATGAAAATTTTCAAATATCATTTTCAATATATTTCGAATCGGAGGAGAAGATTTGTTACTGCAATGAAAATCCAATTCAGGAGAAACTTTGGATAGTGATTGTAGCTTCTTTTTTTTTTTTTTTGGTGCGAATGATTGTAGCTTATTTCTATGTGTCTCTATATATACTTTCTCCGTTGATTTTTACTTATCCACAATAGACTTTACACGTACCTTATAAAATAATAGATGAAATGCATATTTTATCATAATACCTATAATATATGTTATTTATTATTCCATAAATCATGCTCAACATGAAATACGACACATAATATGGGACGGAGGGAGTATCAATAAGTTTTAGGGCCTGTTTGGAAAGCCACCCTATAATTGAATTTGGATGTAATTGGGTGCAATTACACGGTTTCGACATGTTTATCTAACCAAGTACAATATGTAATTGGGTGTAATTACACTCTGCAAGGGAGCTGAGACTTGCTAGTAATTACATTATTTTTCCAAATATTTAAAATTCTTTTTCTCAATTTTTTTTTTACATTATTTTTTTAAATTTTGTATTTCTCATTTCCTAACCTTTACTTCACGTGTTTTTACATAATTTCTCATATTTTGTTTCTTTTTTAATAATTTTTCTTTATTTTTTTATTACACTTAGCTATGTTATTATCTAATTTTTCTAAATAATTATAACTCGTAATCTTAGAAAGAATAAGTCATCTACAAACTTGACTTATAATGAGTGATGCCATTAAAGTTGAAATTTGTTATTGGATGAGGTTATACACAAACTTAACTATGTTAAAAAGATAGGTTACTTTTTAATATTTAAATAATACTTTCATTTTCCAAACTTTATTTTTTGTGATTTCATGTAGTTGCTCATGTTTTTTCTCTCTCTCCATTTAGCATAATTGTGCTATTATTCTAGTTTTAAAAATACACCACCTAATATTGAAAATAATGAATCATTAATAAACTTAACATATAATGAGTGATGCCATTAAAGTAGAATCTCATTATTGAATGAGGTTATAGACTTATGTTTCCTTTCCTTTTGAATTATATTTACTTATATTATGTTGAAATTTATTTTATGTTATTTTGTAATTTTACATAAGAGTATTATATTTTAAAAAAATTGAATTTTGATTTTATGTTATATTTTCGCTTCTAAATTTGCTTTAGTAGTATTCACTTAATAAATCAAGATTGCATGCTACTTATTTTTCAAGTAGAATTAATAGATTATTTTTTAGTAAAATATTTGAGTAATATTATGCCATTATATTTATAAATATTAATCATATTATCAAGCATGGAGTCCGTGATGTTCTTATAAAATATGTACTTTTAGTGTTTAAAATTGATGAAAGTAAAATATTATTAATTTGAAAAATATATATTAAGTATTTTTATAATATTATTTACAAATATATGCTTATTAATTAATATATTTTCATGAAAAAATATCTATTTTAAATGTCAAATTTAATATTATTTATAAAGGAATATATTTGTTAAATCGTAACTTTTAATCTTTGGTAATTAAATTTATATTTAAAATTTAATTTAAATGTGTAATTATACTTGAGCCACCAAATAATATACTTGTAATTAATTACACTATAATTACATTATGACAAACAATCATGTTGTCGTAATTACAGTACTGTATAATTCTTAGGCTGTGTAATTACAACACCAGTAATTATATCAATTTTAATTACCTAGTGGCTTTCCAAACAGACCTTAAGTTAATCTGGATTAACTTGTAGTATCCAATTCATGTCAAATTAAGTATTTTCACATAATATAAAACGTGAGGACTGCTCGATAAAAGGTATAGAAAGGAAGCTTTTAAGTATTAAAACTACTCACGAGTATTCACTCTGATTTGTATTATCTATCACGAGTCAATTTAACTAATATTTCAAATAAAAACATATATTTAAATATTTGACGATTACATGAAATTCAACAATTCTAGGTATACTAGAGTACACCAACTAATACATCAGTTTAAAAGAAGCTGTTTGCTTGTATATTTGAGATTGGGGATGGAATCATTAAGTTTAAAAAATTAATCATAGATACTTTAAAATTGGTTTTTTGGCTCCGACAACCAAGGCAAGCATTCACATTAAGGTGCACACCTACAACCGAACAGCTTGTCATTATCATACTACTAATTATATACTAACTAATCCAATTAATTTAAGCTGTATCTCTTTTTGCATCTTAATTTATTAATTATTAATTAATTACCCTTTTGAAAAAGTTGCAGAACATGGCTTCTTCCTTCTTAAACTCGAACTAGCTTTAATTAGTTTCCATGGCTCACAGGTTGTATGGTGCCACTATGTATATTCTTCTCCAATTTGGACGTATATAAATCTTTTAACTAATTAATCAATTTTAATACACAATCCATTACAAAAATATTTGTGTCCGACTGTCCGTAATCCAAATATGTTATTCATTTCTTTTTCTATGATAATATATAAGTTCAGTATTATCTTCTCATTTCAAGGAGGCAAACACCCTTTCGATCTATAACCTAGGGTAACATGCAGCGCTCCTAGGTGCTTAAAGTGTAATGCCTCTTATATATTGTAGACATCGAAATTTTCATAGATTAGGCCTAAATTTGGGCTAAATTTTAAATTCAAGACACTACTCTTAAAATTCTTGGAGTCTATTAAGGTTTATTGGAGGCTACGCTATCAAAACCCTAACTTTGAGGTTACTCTACCCTAACCTTAGGTTACTCCCGTAAAAAGGATTGCATATTCTCTTTTAAAAGTATCTCCAAAAATGGAGATCATCTCGAATATCCCATAAACTCACGGGATACTCACAAAGAGATCAAGATGTGGCCGGATAATTCTTGATAATCAATTACTTCTAGAAGATTCACAACATCCTTTCATGAAAATCAAATACATCCCAAGGAAGTGTGTATCATCCTAAGTTCGAGAAACATGATGCGCCAACCCTCAGAATCATGGAGATAATCAGGAGAAAAGAATCAAACAAAATTGTACCCATATTGTTTATGAATAAAATTATGTTTCTTCATATTTATATTGTGATTACAATTTGTTTTTCATATTGCAAAAATATGTTGTAAACATATGTCTTAAGAATGAAAAGCAGAGGATTATACTAGTCCTAGTATAAGCCCATGTCGAAACAAATCATGTGATCTCAACAGTAACTTATGGGCTGGCAATTGGCCATTACGACTAAGCTAGAATAGACCTTACCTTCGAATGTGCTTCATTTCTTTTAGATAACTCCCTAGACTCCACATATTGTGTGCCTCAATGTTTTTCTTTTAATAATCATGTTGTTCGGGTCGTACATAATCAAGTAATTCCAGCAGAAGTGGCTCAATCCTAACGCCATTAAAGTAGTGGCTTTAGGCCCTAAAAATTAATAACTAAAATTAACTATGAAACTAAAATAATTAACAATTGATTACAGAAAGACAAGAGTTGAGCAACACCGAAATATCAATGGGAGAGAGAAATAAGGATCATAACAAGATAGGTGCAAGATAGCTATTTGAGATCCAACTCTAGTTCAGTTCACTCTAAAGTTCTAATGATTCTCACAAATTCACTAGATGATTAGTTCAAACGTGTAGTCAAGACTCCTCTCTCGATTAAATCTTAACTCTACGAGGTGAACTAATATAAGCACTATGAACATATGCAAGCATGCGTTAACGGATTAGTCTTCAGGAAAACGTCTCTCGAAAGTTCTCCTAACTTGATTTAATCAACAATTCAACAAACTCTTTCGATTACTTAAAATAATGACTGAATTAAATCAAATAAAATAATACAAATATAATCACCAAAATATTCCTCTTTTGATTAAATAAACTGGCGAATCAAGTTGCAATCAATTCAAATCTCCATAAACGAATTCAAGCAAAGAAATAGAGCTGAAATCCATAAATATCAATCAAAACACAATATCGTTCAAACCCTAAGGTAAACTACTCCATATTTATGGAGAAATTCATCACAAATAAAGTTGAATAATCAAAAAATATGAACTCAATCCAAACTCGAGTATTGAGTTGAGGAAAGAATGATGAATCCTTGTGCTTTGAGTCTCTAATGCTCTTCCAATCTTCCGTAGGTAAAAAGCACCTTCAAAAAATGTGTTTCCAGTGTATTTATACCAAGTAGGAACGAACCCGGACGAAACTACCCTCTTTGAACCGAAGTGGAAAAACCTGCAAATTTTTTACACTTCATTTGTCGCACAGTGCAACAAAGGGTTCGTTGCATTAGTGCATTTTGCTCGTTTGTAAACTCTCTGAACTTAGCTTATCTGACAAACTTTTATACTAATGCGCCGCACTATGCAACGCGCTATGCATCGCATTAGTGTATTTTTCTGTCAGACTCGAAAACTACAAGTCTTTGAACTTCTCAAATTTCTAACGAACGTTTTTACTAATGCGTCACTCCATGTCACACCTTATGCGATGCACTAGTACATTTTGCTCTAGCCCTTGCGCTTTCTTCCAACTTTTGTATGCAACGCCGGTCCACGAGCCCCGGACGCGATCCCGGTTTAATTCCTTGGCCTTTTACTTAGACTTTAAAGCTTGAAATTATTCGATTAAGCTCCAAAATAACTTTTTAACTTGGAATCATCTCTTACAAAGCATAAAACACGAAATAAGTGTAAATCGCCATCATTTACGCTCAAACATGCTCAAAATACAGTAATTACAGTGCGAAATGCGGCTAAAACATGTGTTCCTAGCTTACTATCAATACCCCACACTTCAACCATTTCTCATCCTCGGGCAATCAAACTACACTTCACATAGAGACGACCTTCTCATCAGACAACTTCCCTAACGCATCATGCCAAGAATATTTAAAGCAGACTAAGTACCATATCATAACATCCTAGCCTCAAGACTTGACTCACACCTATCACGTATTTCAAAATCTTACTCGCTTACTCTAACTCAAAGGCCAAAGATATTAATTTTCCTTTGCAAATCATGTGCCCTCACACCACAGATAGAGAGTAGTTCCACACACAATAAAATTCAAGAACAAGTAGGAACTCAAGATAAAAAGAGTTTACTCACTCTCAGAATTAAAATTCATGTGCCACAGAAGACGCACCATATGGTTGCCCATAGTGTCATACTCTACTAATTGGTTATAGAGTAGGTTGTGGGACGAGTAAGATACATTTGGTTATAGTGACTACACCTCCCTAAGCACTTTAATATATATACATAAATAATTTAAACTTCAAACTTGTGTTAAACCAAACCCCAACCTTCACACATAATAATATTAAGCTCCCAATTTCTTTAAGTACAGACAAGGTGAGAACTACCACTAGCAAGGAATCAATTATTTTTCTTTTCTAAGTTCTGATTTTTTTCATTTCAAGCAAACTCATTTTTTTTTCAATTCTCTACAAGTGGCTCTCATATATTTTCAAATAATGCACCTTTCTTTTTTTTTTAATAGTTCCACTCAAAAACCTGCGCATTGACGAGCGCAAAACACACACTTAAATTATGTTCGCTAGTCAAAGATAGTATAGTATAATTATCCTCTCCACAGAGATTGAATTTAAACAGTATTCTCGAAGTTCGTAGCTCGATTGCTATCCAGGAGGATCAACAATGGAGATTTATACAATTAAGAATTGAAACTAAATAAGAACCTAAACTATTTACTAATGACAATCTCAACAATGGTAAGCAAGGAAGTTATCAATGGGAGAAAATATGGGTTGATAGGATAGGTGCAAGATAATTGTTCGGAATCTAACTCTAGATAATTCACTTCTAATGTTCAAGTGAGTCTCTCGAATTCACTTAATTATCAGTACAAATATTTAGTAGAAACTCCTCTCTCGATTAAGTCTCAACCTCACAATATGAACTAATTTAAGTTTGGTGAAGATATGCAAGAATTCGTAATGGATTGGTATTTAGTAGAACCTCTTTCGATTATCCTCCTTACTAGGTTTAATCAAGGATTCAACTATACTCTTTCGATTACTTAGAAGAATCTATGAACTCAATCAATAATATAGTACAAATATATCACAGTTATACCTCTTTCGATTACAAGAACAAGTGAACATAGATGCAACAATTAAATTTTCCAAAAACGATTCAAATACATAAAAATAGAGTTATAATCCACAAACAACCATCAATACATCAAATCCATCAAAACCCAAAAGGTTCTACTCCATGGACATGGAGAAGTTCTTCACAAATGAAATAAAAGTATAGAAAAACAAAAATACAATCCAAACTCGGATCTTGAGTGAGAAAGGAAGGATGAAATCCTTGTGTTATAGCTTCTCCCTTTTCTCCTTAGCTTTTTTAGGTCTTGATATGTCAAAAGTGTGTCAAAAATGGTATTTTGGGGTATTTAATCCACCCCCAAAATAATCCCGAATGAAACTACCTTTTCTTAGCGAAATAGGGCTTTTTCCGGACAGGACATGCGTGACCGCGCAACTGGTCGCGCACTTTGCACACCATTTTGCCCCAAGTGCGCGATCGCGCACTTGGTCGCGCACCTGGGTTGTATAAGTTGGGCATTTGGGAAAGTGTAAAACATGAAAGTTTTAGCTCTTTTAAATATCTTTCCAACGATATATTGTAGAGCCTAAACGGAGTTCCGAGGGAAAGGTTATGTGTATTTTACTGGATACTGCATAATATGCCTGCTCGATTCTTCTTTTCGTTCCACTATCATCCGTTGATCTCCGAACTCGATCCTAACTTAATCCTTGGGCTTTTACTCATATTTCAAAACTCAAAAATAGCATGAATTCATGTCATAATATCTACATAGCTCGGAATCACTCCTACATGGCATAAAATACACAATAAGTGCAAAACATGCCTAATTAAAGCTCAACATAAATAAAGTGCAGTGAATTAGAGTACAATAAGCAACTAAAACACGTGATTATAGCCTACCATGAACACTCCACACTTAAACTATTGCTCGTCCTCGAGCAATCAAACTACACTTCACTTAGACATGACCTTTTTAAGCAAGTCTCCTAACTCATCACACCAAGAATATTAGAACAAATTAAGCACAAGACCGTAACATCCTCGCCTCAAGAGTTGACTCAATAACACCACACATTTTTCACAACCTGCTCACTTACTCTAACACAGAGGTCAATGACATTACCATTCCTTCATGAATCAAGTGCCCTCACACAAGAATAGAGAGTAGTTCCACAAATAATAAAATTTAAGAACAATTAGGAGCTCAAGATAGGAAGAATCCGCTCACTCTCAGAACAACATTCATGTGCAACAAAAGATGTACCATAAGCTTGTCCGTAATGTACTACTCTACTAATTGAGCTTATTCAGTCAAGGATCAAGTAGGACTTTAATTGGTTGTAATGTAGGCTGTGGGATGGGTAGGAAACATTTGGATATATTGACTACACCTCCCTAAGCACTTTAATACATACAATTGACCATTCAAAATCCCACACTTATGTCAAACCATAACTCCACCTTCACATCAATATATATTAACTCCCTACTTCTTTAAGCACAATTACATCCACTAATCACTATCAAGGAATATTTTTCACAATCATACACTTATTTTTTTTTCAATTCAAGTGGCTCTTTCTTTTTCAAAATAGTGCACCTTTCTCCTTAGTTCAATAGTTCCACTCAAAAGCCAAACCAACCATCGCACACTTTAACTTTTACAAATTTCATACAATTTCAAGTGCTCATGAGAGGTAATAGTTCAAATAGATGGTCAATTCATACAGATGGGTAAGGCTTGTAACGTGGTTGCCAAAGAAACAAGATTATAGGCTCAAAGGGGGTTAACTAAGATACATTACAATTTGGTGGGTAAACACATATATCTGGCTCAACAAAGAAACGCCTATATCACTTCCAAGTGGTTAAGCAAAGTTAAGATCGTACAATGCACAGAATATATGAATGCAGTACACAGAATACACGAAACCTCACACACACATGGCACATAACCCACTCAGAATCGGACTTATCAAGACACTCTAATCAAAGTTGTTAAGCAAAGTTAAGATTATACAATTTAAGGTGTTTATACAAGAGTCAAAAATTGAGCCTAAGCGTCACAACTAAAGCACTTATTATTCTCAAGGCATAATAAAGTCAAGAGATATTGCTTTCATTTAAAATCACAACACAAGATCTCCTACTCCTAAAAGAAAAACTAACTATACCTGGTTCAAGCAAAACCCTTGGAAAAGAACCATGGCACAAAGAAAACCAAGGGGGGATTATTATACTACCTAAAGAAAATAATATTTTTTTCGACTTTAAAAATTTCAATCAAAAGAAACGAAAATATACACAAGAAACGGAAACAAACAGCAACGACACACACAAAAAACAAAAACAAACATTTATTTACATATTTACATCCCCACCTCATACTTTAAATTGTGGCATATCCCCATGACACACAAATAAAAAGCAAGAGGTAAAGAAAACTTCTATGGACTTTTTCCGTTTCCGAGAACTTGTGAACTCCACCCCTAATTCTGAATGCATTTTTCGATTTCGCTCCTCGAGATTCTTTATGGAGCTCATTAGGCCAATGTCCTTTAGGGATATTTGAAATGCCCGCTCTTTTCTTTCTTTCTTGGCCTCATTTTGAGCGTGGATTGTTCTTGTATGATTGTCTTCAACTTGTTTATGTATTCATTCACAAGATTAATCCACGCATATTCCTGTAAATCCCCAAAAACAAAATTCATATGATCAAGGTTAGAATAAGAAAATGAAGAAGAAAGATCATCTGAGTATTCTTCTGGTATGTCTAAAACCATTTGTTCCTCATTCTCTTATATTAAAAATTATAAATGTGGATTGGAGGAAGGGGATTTGAACTCTTCTTTTATTGATGCACAATCAACCAAAGCCTCATCTTCAATCATCTCAGTTGAGACAGAGTCCTCTTGCAGAGTGAAAAACTCTCTATGTAGATGTTCATCATTTCGGGTAGGCTCATTCTCATTGGGTATCTCCTCTATGTATTCACCATCACAATGCAATGACCTTTTTGAAATTGTACTTATTAGTTGATCCACTTGCATTGTCAGGTTGTTAGAGGCTTCAACATCATGTGTGAACCTCTCTTCCTTTAACCTCTCATCCACCTTATTAATGAACTTATACATAAGCTCTTCTAAACTAACATTTTCCTCTTAAGGTGGGTTCCTCACTTCGCTTGCATTCCAATCATAATAAGGGTTTTCATCCCAACTAGAGTCAGAATTGTACATATATGAATCCTCATACCTGTACGAACTAGAGACAAAGTGAGAGTGTTCAAAAGATGAACCAGAGGAAGAATACCTACCTGCTTGACAATCAACCCATAGATGATTTCCACCATATTTAAAACATGTATCACACCACTGATAATATTCAGTTGCTAACTCTTCAACCATTTTCTCAGGCTGGTTGTACTCCATCTTCACATCTTTTAGAGTTTAATCTAAAGAATATGCTCTTCAAGGTTTCTTCAACAGAAGAAATCTTGAAGAGAAGTTAACCAAACAAAACTAAAAATAAAAGAAAAAATTAAAAGCTAATTCCTGAATTAGCAATACAAACTACTTCAAACACCATTGATTGCCAATCCCCGGCAACGACGCCAAAATTTGACGAGCGCAAAACACACACTTAAATTGTGCTCGCTAGTCAAAGATAGTATAGTATAATTATCGTCTCTACAAGGATTGAATTTAAACAGTATTCTCGTAGTTCATAGCTCGATTACTATCCACGAGGATCAACAATGGAGATTTATACAATTAAGAATTGAAACTAAATAAGAACCTAAACTATTGACTAATGACAATATCAATAAAGGTAAGCAAGGAAGTTATCAATGGGAGAACATGTGGGTTGATAGGATAGGTGCAAGATAATTGTTCGGAATCTAACTCTAGATAATTCACTTCTAATGTTTAAGTGAGTCTATCGAATTCACCTAATTATCAGTACAAATATTTAGTAGAAACTCCTCTCTCGATTAAGTCTCAACCTCACAATATGAACCAATTTAATCTCGGTGAAGATATGCAAGAATTCGTAATGGATTGATCTTTAGGAGAACCCCTTTCGATTATCCTCCTAACTAGGTTTAATCAAGGATTAAACTAGCCTCTTTCGATTACTTAAAAGAATCTATGAACTCAAACCAACAATATAGTACAAATATATCACAAGTTATGCCTCTTTCGATTACAAGAACAAGTGAACATATATGCAACAATTAAATCTTCCAAAAACGACTCAAATACATAAAAATAGAGTTATAATACACAAACAACCATCAATACACCAAATCCATCAAAGCCCAAAAGGTTCTACTCCATAGACATGGAGAAGTTCTTCACAAATGAAATAAAAGTATAGGAAAACAAAAATACAATCCAAAATCGGATCTTGAGTGAGAAAGGAAGGATGAAATCCTTGTGCTATAGCTTCTCTCTCTTCTCCTTAGCTTTCGTAGGTCTTGGTATGTCAAAAATAGTTTTTTAGGGTATTTAATCCACCCCAAAATAAATCCAGGATGAAACTACCCTTTCTTAACGAAATAGGGCTTTTCCCGGACAGGACATGCGTGATTGTGCACCTGGTCGCGCACTTTGCACAGCATTCTGCCCTAAGTGCGCATCGAGTGCGCGATCGCGCACTTGGTCGCGCACCTGGGTTATATAAGTTGGAAATATGGGAAAGTGTAAAACATAAAAGTTGTAGCCCTTTTAAATAGCTTTTCAACGATATATTGTGAAGCCCAAACAGAGTTCCGAGCGAAATGTTATGTACAATTTACTGGATACTGTGCAATATGCCTGCTCAATTCTTCATTTCATTTTACTATCATCCGTTGATCCCCGAACTCGATCCCGACTTAATCTTTGGGATTTTACTCAAATTTCAAAACTCAAAAATAGCATGAATTCATGCCACAACATCTACATAGCTCGGAAACACTCCGACAGAGCATAAAACACACAATAAGTGCAAGACATGCCTAATTAAAGCTCAACATAAATAAAGTGTAGTGAATTAGAGTGCAATAAGTGACTAAAATACGGGATTATAGCCTACCATCACGCATACCTCAACTTAGTTTTTACAAGTTTCTAACAAATTCAAGTGCTCAAAAGAGGTAAAAGATTCAAACAGATAGTCAATTCAAACAAAATGGATCATGCTTGTAGTGTGGTTGCCAAAGAAATAGGATTACATGCTCAAAGGGGCTACTAGGATATACAACAGCTAGGCGGGTCACAAACATATAATTGGCTCAACAATGAAATGCCTATATCACTTCTTAGACTAAATAAGACTACTATTTTGCTTTGCAAATATACGGGGCAAGATTTAGACATCAACTGACATGCACAAAATATCAACAAAATCTCAACACACACATTGGCACATAACTCACTTAGGACCAAATCTATTACGACTCTCTGGTCAAAGCAGTTAAGTAACATCAAACCCATCAAATTCAGGCACTTATACATGAGTTAAGAACTGAGCCTAGACGTCACAACCTAGGTACTCACTCCTCTCAAGGCATAACAAATTCATGAAAAGGCATCTCCATTTAATACCATAGCACAAGACTTCACTATTTCTAATAAAAGAAAAACTAACTACACCCGGTTAAAAAAAAACCTTGGAAAAAAATCGCGGTACAAAGAAAAATCAAAGGGAAATTCTTACACTACCTAAGAAAAACAAAAATATTTTTTTCTTTAAATTTGATCCCTCAGGAAGACCGTCGAGGAAATCCATCGTCGGGAAAAGTCAAAAAAAAATTTCAAATAAAACACAAGAAAACAAACATACATGTACGTATTTATATCTCTCACCCCACACTTTAAATTGTGGCATGTCCCCATGACACACAAATAAAAAGCAAGAGGTAAAGGAAACTTCCTTGATTCATCTAGTCGGGGTCTGAATCGAAGTCAGGATCTCCTTTGCATGCTTGACCCAGTGCACACATCCATGATGAGAGCTTCATTTCTATCTTCTTTGGGTACACCCCACACTTATCATTCTTGCTCTCTCCAGCTAGTTTTTTTAGGGGCCCCATTGATCCTTCCATCTTAAAGACCACCATTTCTTCCCCAACTCTTAGCATGAGCTGCCTTGCTTGAATGTACAGAATCACTCCGCCAGTAGCCAAGAAGGGTCTCCCTAGAATCCAAGGGACTTCCTTATTCTCTTCCCTGTTCACCACAATGAAGTCCACGGGGAACACAAATTTGTCCACCCGAACTAGCACATCTTCCATTATTCCTTCAGGTATGATTGTGGTCTGATCCGCCAGCTGCAAGGGCACAAGTATCAATCGAATTTCTCCAATTTCCCCCTCCAATTTCCTGTAAATAGAGCAAGGTATAGTAAAATTCCCTGGATCTCCACACTTTTTAGGGAGCTTATTTTGCAGAATAGTACTACAATGCTCTGTGAACTTGACTACCGATGTCTTCTCTACTTTTCGCTTGTTGGACAATATCTCCTTTAAGAACTTGTCATATGGCGGCATCTGTGAAAGCACCTCTGTGAAAGGTACATTAACATGCACCTGCTTGAGTACTTCTAGAAAATACCCAAATTGTTTGTACATCTACTCTCTTCTTTGCTTCTAAGGGAAAGGTAGAGCATGCATATATTTACCATATTCGATATCATCGTTACTTCTTTATTTGTCTTTCTTCTTCTTTGTTGGAACTGAAGAGTTGTTGTTGTTGTTGTTGTTGTTCTTTTCTTCTTCTTCTTCTTCTTCTTCTTCTTCTTCTTCTTCTTCTTCTTCTTCTTCTTCTTCTTCTTCTTCTTCTTCTTCTTCTTCTTCTTCTTCTTCTTCTTCTTCTTCTTCAGATCACCCTCTTGCTCTGCCCTCACTGCATTCCTACTATGCACATCACTTTTTTGCTCTCCTTCATTCATAACTTGATTTCACGTCAACTCATTCTTCTGTGCTACCAACGGATCTTGCAATACGTTGTCATTCCTCAAAGACACTACATTTATTATTTCCTTTAGATTCCTTTCGATTGTCCGTAGACCTCTCGGATAACAGACTAGCAATCTACCCCACTTGCCTTTCTAAGTTTCGAATAGCTGCATCATGAGTTTCAAATCTCTCATCCGTCTTAATAATAAAAGCCTTCATTAGATCTACCATGCTGACTGATTAGAATGTGGAGGCTGGTATTGCCGCCTCTACTGATTCTGAAATCCTGGAGCTCCTTGTTTCTGGGTCTCGGATTATTCTGCTGCCATGAGTTCAGACTACCACTTGGTGAACTCCAAGAAAAGTTTTGGTACCTCTGCCCCATAGAGTTAAAATTATTACCACTTTGATAGTTGCCTCAGTCAAAACTTCCCATAGCATTTACCACTTCATCTGTAGCTGAGGCCTGACACTCATGCATTGGATGACCCATTTCACAAAAATCACAAATCGGAGATGACTGGCTCTGGACCTTGGCTAAGGTTAAATTTCTTATCTCTCTGGCCATGGTGTCTAGCTAGGCTTGCACTGATGTGTTAGAATCCACTTGATGTACCCCAACCTTTTTCCTTCTCTCGTTATCATCTGCATGCCATTGATTTGTATCTTCAAATAATTCATTTAGAATTGCAACAATCTTCTCAGGAGTTTTCTTCATTAGAGGACCTCCAACTGCGTTGTTTTGTGTCCTCCTGCCAGAGGGTGTCAGCCCATCCTAGAAATCTTGGAGTTGCATCCACAAGCCCATCCTTAAATATTTTTCATGCTTTAAACACCGTTTTTGTATCTTTCTGCTCAAAGTTGTGGATCTCTCTTCGTATTTTCCCTGTTTTTGCAGCTGAAAAATATTTTTCAAGGAACTTCTTTGTCATGTCTTCCCAAGTTTGAATTGACCCAGTCGACAAACTCCGCAACTTGTGTTTAGCATCTTCCCTCAGTGAAAAAGGAAATGTCCTTAAGTAGATAGCATCTTTCGATACCCCATTGTGCTGGAAGGTATTCATAATCTCATCAATATCCATCAAATGAGTATTAGGATCTTCGTTGGGTTTGCCTCGGAAGGCACAATTGTTCTGAATGGTCTGAAGTAGCCCTTACTTGATCTCAAAATTATTGGTCGCGATTGGAGGAGGTCGCAGACTAGATACACCTTGGTTGTAGACTGGCCTGGCGTAGTCTCCCAGTGATCGTCGAGGCCTAGGCTTATTATTTTCAAATTCGTCTTCAACTAGAGGTCATTTCAGGTTGAATCTTCGTCCTTCATTCCCGTATATCGTTTCATCAGCTCCGAGTTGAGGTGTTCATGATTCGGTTTGGGTCGGTTTTTATCGAATATTGGAACCAAACCAAACCAATTAAGTCGGTTTTTATCGATTCGGACTTTGTCGGTTTTTTGGCTTTTTCTGTTATTTATCGATTGTTTCTTAAATATGAGACATACAATACCAAACGCATATTCCGGCGACTACATTTTCAACGTAACGCTAAAAACTAATTGCTCTTTGAGAAATCTATCATTTACCAAGATATATTGATGATAATTGACTCAAATAGTGATGAATAATTTAAGTACTCAAAAATCGATTATTTTTAACATGAAATAAATTTTTGTACTTAGCAAAAGAAAACTACCAATCAAACTAGAAGGCAAAGAATTAGATTATTATAATAGCAAAGAACTAGACTAAAAATACAAATGACTAGTATTTATCATAAAATTTTAGAAACTTTATATAAAAATATACATATATATAGGTGTAATAATAAATTTAAATAGCTACTTTTATAGTTGGTTTGGTTCGATTTTTCGGTTATTTTTTATTAAAACCAAAATCAAACCAAATTTGATCGGTTTTTATAATTTAAAACCAAAACCAAACCAAACCTAAAAAGTATCGGATTTTTTTAGTCGGTTTGGTTCGATTTTTTATGAACACCCCTAGCTCCGAGAGCTGCTTCAGCAGCTGCCTGTGCAGCTGCTTCCTGTTGGGCTGCTTCCCGTGTAGCCGAATCAACTATCTCCTCACCGTTCTTAGCCATGTTCTCTTGCGTTGAAGATTGCCCAAGATTTTTCTGGTGAATTATTTCTCTTTCCTCAGCTGTCGCAGATGCTTTTCCACCTCTGGATCAGATGGGATCACTTCTTTTGAAGAAGATCGAGTCATACACCAAAGAACTTAACCTGTTGCCTGCACACGGAAGAGAAAAACCGTGAAGAATAAAATAAAATTGGCTCCTGAATTAACACCAAAAACTATTTTGAACACTATTGATTGCCAATCCTCGGCAACGACGTCAAAATTCGACGAGCGTAAAACACAATACGAAATTGATACTCGCTAGATAGTATAGTTTAATTATCGTCTCCACAGGGATTGGATTTAAACAATGGTCAAGTAATTTATAGCTTAATGTTATTCAGCATTATTAACACTTTGATTGGGTTGATTAATAACTAAAATTAACTACCCTCCTCATACTTCAATGGTGGAATTTAACTGAGTGGTCGTTGTTACTATACCTGTTAACTTTCTTCTTTGTTTTATTCCCTATTCACAGAAATAAAACGAATTTGGAAGAGGAAAGTGGGGCAGTACTTCCAAAGTCGAATACGTACGTAAACTATGGTCAAGTATAAAAGAAAAGGGTGGGGGGCAGGTGAGTTAAACACTGCAACTCACGTGCTATTGCACAACACGACAAAAGTAGCTACTTGTTCAAAATGGTACTCTGCCATTTCTACAGTTCTACTGCTCGGGAGTTAGGACATATATAGGACACTCCAACTAACCACAGATCTTCTCTAACTACGCTCCCACTGGACCCCATGTACACTTTTCCGTTGGACCTTCCCTTAGCTGGTTAGCTTGACTTTTCCCAACAAATTAAACAAAGTACGTAATATATCTCATTTATCTTAACTACCGATATTTTAACTAGTCTTATTTTTTGTTTTTTATGGTGTCTTAGGTTTCGATTGATTCGAATTCGTATGCATAAAGCTCATTAAAAAGATTTTTTGAAAAATTTACCTAGCTATGGGAATAGAAATTTTTTTCATAGTCATTACACAATCATATATCTGGATTTATATCCAGTGATCATGTACCTGCTTGTTATTTATTCTTGCAAGAAAGAGGAAATGGGCTATCCTGCAAACACCCCCTCTCCCTTTAATCTACTTTAATTTAAGACTGACCAATGATTAGACTTTTTTTGTTAGTCAATGAAAATACACTAAGTTAACATGATTTAACTAAGTAATGTAGAGGCTAAGCTTACAATGTTAGTTTAATAAAAAAGAGAAGATTCCAGCATTTCTCAAAGACCGCATACAAGGTTCATGAACACAGCTTCAATTGCTTTATTTTTTTATTTTTTTAAAAATTTGGCGTTGCTTGTCAAGGAACAAATAAGATAACAGTACTTTTTTACGTAGGTCCTATATATAACATACTTTAGTCCTCTATACGTATGCTGTTGTTGTTTGTTGTCCTCTCTCAAATAATTAAAAGTGTCCTAAAATTAGATCTACAGGCAATTTATAGTGTCATTAGGATATTAAAACGAAAATACCCAACAAGAATTGATGAATTATTTGTTATAGTAACACAAGGTTAATGATTTCAGAAAACAAACTGTGCAGACATCAAGATAGAAAATGAAAAGAATAAAAATCGCTAATTTTATGCATTTTCTAGTTTTAATTCTAGGGGAAAGATATCTTATTTATTAATATTGTATTGGAAGAAAAATGTGAATGTAGAGAAGGGGGAACAAAGCAGAAAGATTCAAGCTTCAATCATTAGTTTTACCATTAATTCTTCCAAAATAAAGTAAAACTAAATTAATTAGTAATTAAAGTGATTGTAAAGAAGAAGCTTCCCTGTAGCGTGGACATTCTCTACTTAAGGTATCATTATAGGGATCAGTTAAATATGATTTTATTGTGTCGGAGGATTAGGATAATGTATATGTAACTTTCTGCTTTTCTTTATTCTCCATTTGTTTTTAATTATTTGTGGGGATTTTGAATAAAACTTAGCTCCGGGATAATTACAAAATATAAAAGTTGGCCATTACACGACATGTGGCAGTCTTACCTTGAATTCCGGTAGAGTCACGTGATTATAAAATGTCTATTTGCTGCATCGTCCGCCTCCCAAATCACGTGGCCAACTCACGCGGTGATGTGGTGGTCCCCGCCCGTTATACTCGAATCTAATTTTCTTTTCATTATTGTACTAGTTTTAATACAAGGAGTATAAGATAATCCGGACTAATTTATTTAATATTATATTGACTTTTTTACTTCTTTCATTTTGAACCATAATTCAAAACACTTTTCTGAATAACACTGTATTGATTTTTTTCTTAATTGTAGCATGTTTATATTTAATTCTAACTTATGGAGAGGGGGTTCCTTCGCCTGTTTGTTTGAATTTTAATTGATGTTTCTACTTTTTTATGAATTTAAGTTGTATGCACTAATGGTGAACAAAATATTTAATTAATTTATTCATTTATTAAATAATTACAGATATATTTTATGAAGTACTAATTGATAATTTGATTAAACGATTATAACACTTTTATAAATTGTTTAAATTTATCGGTATTATTAAGGGATATTTATAATGTTATTGTGTATAAGTTAAATCGTTTTCTCATCCAACTTATGAATACAAACCAATCAGGGGAAAGAAATGCTTCCAAACTTGCTTCGCTCACATTTTGCGGTAAGTTTATTTACAACAAAAAAACACAAATATGCGAGTAATTGTCAGATAGTAATTTGTTTGCATAGGCAGAGGACAAAAGATTAATGCAGTAGTTTGTTATGATTCTAAGCTTACACCTTTAAAAAGAAGAATTTAAATCTTATTATAATTTTTCCTTAAATATCTTTCCTTCTATCATTCACGAGTCTATTTCTCTCAAAAGAAAAGGTTTTTATTAATTAAAAAAGGATGATAACAACTAACAAGTGCTCAAAAAAATGAAATTGCGTGACAACAAATACTTTTTTTTATTTGTATAGTTGAATTTAACTCTCTACTTGACAAGATTAATATAATTTAAACAAACGCATTACGTTGATAACTTGATATTCATGGAAAAATATGCTGTCAAATGTATTACACATTCTTCTCTAGTTTTTGCTCAAAAGAGCAAGGAAAAATATGATTACCCAACTTTCTAACGCAGTATTACTGATATATTAATTAGCATGGTTGGCGTAATTTCTTTTTTATATGAATTCAAAAGTTTTTTCTTATTTAACAGACTCAACGGCACCAATATAAAAGACTAAGAAATGTAAATATGATCTAATATACGTGCTAGGTTTATATCTAGCCAACATTATAACGTGGGAGAAATACATTTTGTGTAGCAACAAGAAGAAAAAACAAAACCTAACAGATTAAGGGTGTGTTACGTAATGAATGAAATTAATACCCGAAAACTATTTTCCAAAAGATACTTTGTCTCTTTATTCAACAGTTTCTATAATTTAAGATCTATTTCCAATAGATCCCTATTAGAGAAAAACAATGAGAACCTCTTTGAAATTTGAATGCATAAGCAAAATATCCCTTCAACTGAAAATTATTTTTCAAACAAAATATTTCATAATATTTGGTTACCAAAAAATAACTTTTTTTCGGAATTTCTTCCTTCATATACCAAGCACACCCTATTAAGTAATCCATTTTTTTCAGATGTAAATGTCTTTTCTTCAGATTAGTTTGGATGGGGATGAATCGGATGATGAATGACTAATGAGTAGGGGATAGGGAAATAGACTTATGTTGGACACATTCTAATAAAGACTGGACTGAAGGAGATGGGCCCATAAAGATGAAGTGGGCCCAGTACCAAAAAGGAAAGCCGAAATTGTGATGTAGAATTAAGGTGAATACGTGGGATGGTAAAATATCACACGTGAGCTGAGATCGAGTCCAGCCTCTCACGTGCGCCCATACCTTGCCGTGCTTCGCAACTCGCGTGCGGTGGGGACCACCTCTTTTCTTTCTCAACGGAACGGCGTTAAGTTAAACGTGACTGCTACGGATTTTGGTGAAGTCGTTATGGTTCGTTTAGATGTCTTAGTTCTCCCTTACAGAAGGTTACTCTTTTGAATACAATGTGAAAACTAGAATATGAAAAAAGATTATATCCTTTTAAATAGCAACAAAAATTGCACTTGAAAAATAAAAATAATAGAAAGTGCCGATGGTGTTTGGATTGACTTATTTTAAGTGTTTATTGACTTTTAAGTACTTTTCTAGTTTGTGTGGTGTTTGACAATGATAGAAAAATAAGCTAAAAGTTAGGTATTTCTAACTTATGTTTTTTGGCTTTTAGCTTAAAAGCTACTCCCTCCGGTCCACAATAAGTGATTTTTTGGATGTTTTCACACAGATTAATAAATTCACTTTTTAACATTAATTAACAATGGAATTGACTATATTAACATTTACTATCTCTTCACATAAACACCCCTAACACATATTCCAACATTATTTACTCCAAGGCCAATATAGAAAAAAAATAATTAATTCATTCTTGAAATCTGAAAAAATTACTTATTTTGGATCACAAAAAAAACTAAAAAATTATTTATTGTGGATCAGATGGGGTATTTTTTAAAAGCCAATACAAACACCCTCCGACTGTAAATGAAATCACCCTTTTCCTGAATGAAGTAAATAATTAAGTTACTATTTTGAGTAAATCTTTTGAGAAGCTCATAACAATTAGTACCTCAAATTTCTAATTGTTGGAGCTAGTGGCAAGCGGTAAGCCACCAAACCTTTCACAAATTGAATTAAAGGACAACCTTCCAAGGGTCTTTCCCTCTTTATTTCTCATTAATAATTCAGAGGTCAATTGCTATCCACTACCAACATATTTAAAAAATGTATCTAATTATTGCAGCAATAATACGAGATTCATGTGTTTCTTTAAAGTAGTAATTATATTTAATTTGACCTAATAGTTTTCGGATGAGTTTAAAGGTACCCATTCTCAAATCCAAAATTTGTAAGTCCTATTATTGTTTACCCGTATCCCTTTTTAATAATAAATTTTCATTTGCAGTAAGCTGAACATTTGCCAATACGTTTTCGAAGTTTTAGTGAATATCTTATTACGCAATATCTTTTGAGAAAAATATCAATTTAAATTTAAAATATTAAATATTATACCTACTCCATACAAAATGAAATGTTATGTTTCACTTCATAATGATCAAAACATAAGTATATTTACACATAACCTTTTGAAAATGAAAAATATAACATCTTCTTGTAATTTTAGCGTATTATTTTCATATCTATAAATTCCATTCTAAAAAAATCTGATTGCCAATTGATTTTCATTTCTTAAAATGCGGCCGAATTTCTCAACCAAAAAAAAAAAAAAGAAAAAACTTTTTGGTGTAATGTAGATCAGCAGAAGTCTTGGTTATTTTATTTAATTACGTGATTATCACATGATTATTTCTTTCTGGCTAACCAACGGTAACTATATTTACCTCATCTCAAGTGTAATTAAGGAAGCTTTATACTGTCTTCCAGCTAGAGTAGGATTGTCAATGGCAGTGAACTTCGAATAAATTTCATGGGCGGTCATTCAATTTTGTGTTCATTATCCAAAAGTTACTTTTTTTCTTTCGTTACGTAAAAGTCATTCAACTTTGTATTCATTATCCAAAAATTATTTTTCTTTCTTTTATTACACAAAAATCATTTTATTATGTTCTAGCTATCACAATAATCACTTTGACCAAATTTTACAAACCTTTCACCTGAAAAGTCTATTATGTCCTTGACATTATAAATCCTCCCATTTATGTTATACCTTCTATATTATATGCTATATAATATACTTTTACCCAAGTATTTTACTTATAATTAAAATAACTTAATATTATTTTATTTATTATTTTTATAATACATTCGTACATTTGATTTTTTCTTAATATTAATTTCCAAGATATATAAGTAGCATTATTAAATTTGTTAGTAACATTACCGTGAACAAATCTCAAATTCACGTTCTTAATCATGCTTAATGAAATATGTTTAATAAAAATTTAAAAAATCAAAGCTCATTGATTTATCAGCCAAGCCATACTAATTAATTTAATAAATAAAATACTCATATTTAGCAATTTGACATATGAGATTAATACTTTCAAATAAATAATATTAATAGATAAAGCATTAAAAACTTAATATTAAACACAAATATCGTTGAAACTTTTTTTAAAAATTTTATTGACGATAAAAAACTATAATTTGTTAAACAAATTTGTTTTTATTATTTTAAATAAATATTAAAAAATAAATTTTTTAATCATTTTTATATCTAAAATATGTTCATGTTTGAATATGATTAAATAAATTGAGTGCCATGGAAAAATTAAATGTATGGATATATTACAAAAATAATAAATAAAATAATTTAAAGTTATTTTAATTATAAGTAAAATACCTAGGTAAAAATATATTATATAGTATATAATATAGAAGGTATTACATAAATAAAATGATTTATAATGTCAAGTACATATATTATAAAATTTGGCCAATGTGACTTTTGTGATAAATAGAGCGAAGTAAAATAATTTTTGTGTTACAAAAAAAAAGTGATTTTTGTGTAATGAACACAAAGTTGAATAATTTTTACGTAACAAAAAGAAGAAAAGTTTTTTTTTTTAATGAACAAAAAGTTGAATGACCAACTTTGAAATTTATTCGTAACCGTCTTTTTAGAGATGACCAAAAAAAAAGTTTATAAATAAATAAAGAGGAGAAAATAACGCCAAACAATGGTGCCTAGTCAATGGATGAAAGGATCATGTAACATATGAAGTGAAGTAATAGCTTAAGTACTAGTGTACAACAGTAGCGGCATTGTCACTCATGAGTCATGACCTCAGGTGTATGTCCTCTGATGGTAGGGTTACTTTTGGAATCACACATAAACTTATGTGGAAGATAGAAGAACAAAGGAGAAGGGCATGCGAACCACCAATATGGTGAGATAATTGGAACTTCTTAACTCTTAATTAAATTTTTTTAAATTCAAATTTTGAGATTAGAGAATTGAAAGATATAATTTATTAAAAATATTATATTATTTTAATTATTTCTTTTACGGGAGATCGCTGAATAAAACATAAGAAGTATATTTCATATTTCTTTACATTGTAACATGATCATAGTATAAACGGTTAGTAGATAGTCAAGCTATATATTTCCCATAACAACAATATTAGTATTAACTTTATATTTTTCTATTCTTAATTTTTTTTCGTACATATTATTTTTTTCGTTTCAATTATCTTGTTACCGCTTCTTTCTTCTGTTTTTGAGCCAATGATCTATTAAAAATAACTTTTTTATCTTCGTAAGGTCTGCATACAACTATCTTTTTTAGATTCTAATTGTGACTAAATATATTATTGTCATTAACATGATTGTAGGAGATCATTTCTAACAATTAAATATTTAATAATTAAAATATAAAAGAAAACAATGTGAGGGGCATGAGGGAGAATGGTAAGGAGGAGTATTATGGGCATAATTTGGGGGATACATGTAAAATAACATAACACCATCAAACTACCCAATTAGCGTACGTGATAGCACGTGCTTCTACTACGCCCTTTTGCGGTGCGTCGCTCTCATTCTCGTGACGCTGTCACGTGGGCGTGAGATTAGGATTGCGGGTCCCCCTTTTCTCCCCACCCACTCACCAAGAAAATGGAAAAGCAAAAGTAACCATTTGTTTTTTTATTTTTGGGTGTAATAAAAGTTTCTTTACAAAAGTGGGGGCATGTGCATTTCTTTCCGAAGTGACCTGTCGTTCATGGGGTCCACATTTGATATTCTTGCTGACGTGTCTCTCTCACGTGCTCGATATCTCGTGCTTTTCCCCTGGTCCTTATTGCACTAACGTAGCCCAACAATTCTTCCAACGTCTGTCTCTCTTTTTTCCGATTTCACTCAGTACTAAGTTTTGGATCTTTACCCATATACTTGATCGGATACTTTTCATTCTTTGGGCTTCTTTCTAACTGGCCCATATTCCAGGCCTGAAATTGACACCGTACCGAAATTAGCCTGATTTACTCCCTTTACTTTTATTTATTTACTATACTATAAATTTTACTTGTTCACTTTACTAAATTTTAAACCTTTTTTTTTCTTTCTGTTTTTACCTTATTATTAATTACTCATTTTTTAAATCATTCCCCAAGACTTTTGAAAACGCTATCATTATTATTAGTAATTATAAATTACATACTTCCATTTTTTTTTAAAGGGAGTGCAAATTCAAAAATGGATAACTAAAATTCGAGTAAGACCCAAAAAAAATTGTAGCATAATATGTTGGATTATGAGACTTTCGCGATTAAAACTACAAAAAAATATGTACAAAAAGACTGCATATTACGTTGGATTATAAGACTCCTGCATATGAAATTCTAATATATTATATTAAAATTCCAACACATTATAATCTAGTAATTTGTAAATATTTTCTCAATTATTTTATAATTGTCAATGTTATGACTTTTGTCATAGAATATCAGGTTTGGGCTTGTAAAAGCTCACTATCCTGTAACATGACCCAAATCTAAAACCCAATAAGACAAAAGAAAGTTTTCTCTCACTTCCCAAAGAATCGAAATTCTTCTCCTCACTCTCACTGGAACTCACCGGTCGCTACTTGCTAAGTTTTGTTTACAACTCGTCGGTCGCTACTGCTGCAAGTACCAATCTCACTGCTCAAATACAGTCTGGTAGGCCAAAGTGTTTGATTAAAGCCATTTATTATGTTCTTTTGTCCCTTTCAATGTTGGTAGAAATGTAGTACTAATTTCTTTTTTGCCGTTTAATGAACCAACAATGTCGTAAGAAATGTATTGCCTACTGTTGTGGAAAGTTATACCTTTTTTTTGGTATCCACTTAATGATTTTTTAGTGCAAAAATTCTGTCACTGTTATTTTTTCTTGTTTTAATCTTGTCCTGTTAAAATGATCAAATATTCCCTACTCCATTGTGTGCAGGGACTCCCTTAATAGATGGAAACTTCAACCGGAATAAAGGTGGAGATGATTATCAACAATCCTCCGACTATGCCGGTGGTACATCAAAAGAAAGGTAAAAGCAGTCCTCATATAGGCCCTCCTCCTAAAAAGCAAAAAAGAGCTGGTAATACTAGAAGAGAAACGTCTGAAATTTGGGATCACTTTACCAAATTTATTGATATAGGAGGTAAACATAGAACAAAATGCAATTATTGCATAAAACACTTTGCTTTTGATACCAAGACTAATGGAACTTCTGCATTTTGGAAACATTTAGATGAGAAATGTCCTAAATCTCCCTTTAGATTTATTTATAGGAAGCAAACAACACCGAAACTTACGCTTATCAAACAAGAGGGACAAGAAACTGATACAAGTTCTATTGAAAGAGTGGTGTATAATGTGGAGGATATTAGGAGGGCAATTGCCGAATTTGTTATAATTGATGGGCAACCATTTAAAGTTGTTGAGGGGGAAAGATTTAAGAAATTAATAGCTAAAGCCTTGCCTAACTTTGAATTACCTTCCCCTGTAACTGTGGCTAGACATTGTTTGAAGATTTATCAAGAGGAGAAAAAAAAGCTTAAAAATCTCGTCAAGAACCAACGTGTATGTCTTACTAGTGATACATGGACATCACAACATAACTTGACTTATATGGTTGTAATTGCTCATTGGATTGATGATGATTGGAATTTACAAAAGAAGATTCTTAACTTTTTCCAAACCCCGGATCACAAGGGTGAGACTATTGCTAAGGGTATTGAGGCATGCTTGTTAGATTGGGGGATTGAGAACTTGTTTACAGTGACCCTGGATAATGCTAGTGCTAATGATGATGCCGTAAAGCATTTGAAGGCATATATTGATGATTGGAAAGGGGTGATATTGGGAAATGAGTTTTTACATGTTAGATGTAGTGCTCATATTTTGAACTTGATCGTAAAAGATGAGTTAGATGAACAAATTGAGCCCATTTCTCGTATAAGGAATGCAGTAAAATATGTCAAGTCTTTGCCTTCAAGGTTTGCTTCTTTCAAGTCATATGTTGAGAAAGTTAAGATAGATACTCATGGTCTTTTGAGTCTTGATATTGAGAATATGTGGAACTCGACATATACCATGTTAGATAATGCTGTGAAATTTGAAAAGGCATTTTCAAGAATGCACATGGATGACTATATGTACCAACAATATTTTCGAGAGATGAGTGGGATCAGAGGACATCCATCTGAAGATGATTGGAAGATTGTGAAAGTTCTTATCAAGTTCCTTAATATTTTCTACCAGACCGCTTTGAAGTTTTCAGGAAGCTTATATACCACTTCAAATTCATTCTTCCATGAATTTTTTAATGTTCAAAATGCTATTATTAAGTATTCTCATAGTGAAGTTCTTATTTGATTGATATGGCTGAAAGGATGAACAGTAAGTTCGATAAATATTGGGGTATGTTTGAGAATTTGAATATGCTATTGGTTATTGCCGTTGTGTTGGATCCCAGATATAAGATGAAGTATGTGAACTTCATTCTTGGCAAATCATATGATTTTTTGTCGGGAAGATTGAAGTCGGATCTGGTGGTAGGTGTTTTGAATCACTTATATGATCGCTATGATTCGTTGTTGGAAGCTTCTAATGATGATATTGGGGGTGATACTAGTACGATGAGTGAAGCTGGTGATGCATGGCAATCTCAATGGGAGAAACATTTGGAAGAATAGGAAAATATTGAAAAAAAATTTGAGCTGGAGAAATACTTGATGGATAATGTAGAGAAGACCAAGGATTTAAATATCTTGGCTTGGTGGAAAGCTTCATCTAATAGATATCCAATTGTTTCAAAAATGGCAAGGGATATTCTTTCTATTCCTATTTCTACCGTTGCATCTGAGTCAGCTTTCAGTACCAGTGGTCGAATTCTCGATTCTTATTGGAGCTCTTTATCACCAAAGACGGTAGAAGCTTTTATTTGCACTCAACAATGGATACGGTCACCTTCCGAAGAATGCAAGTTTCAAGACCTTTTAGAGGAAGTTCAGAAAATTGAGCAAGTTGAAGAAGGTATTTACATAGTTTATCCTTAATGAATTTGATTCTCTTTTTATATTGTTTGATATGTTAATTTTTTTTTCTTTTAGAATATCCTGGAGCGCCTTTGAGTATTGACTAGTTCGGATGAACTTGGTGCTTATTTCTGACTCTTGTCAGCTAGAACTATTGGCATGTTAGATGGGATGTAGTTTTTGGGTTACCAAGTCTATGAATTAGTGTCCTTTTTATTTTGGTCGAACTTCAAAATTGTTGGACTAAGCTCAGACAACTCTGTACCAATTCTCTTCTTTTGTTTTGTGCTCATTTTGACTGCAACCTTCAATCTGGTAAATTTAGCAGATTGAACTTGGATGTTTCAATGGAAGTCTTTTGTACTCATGTAAGTTTCAGTCTTTGCTCGAGATTATTTTAGATCTTCGTTTCTTTATTCTTTCTATACTGAGTTCATTTTCTTATTTCCGCAAGTTGTTGATTTTTCTATTTACATGTGATTGGGAAGTTCACTGTACTTAGGCTAGCGGGTTTAATTTCACACGCTAGAATCTAGATATAGCTGTGGTGGTGACAACTGTGTGTAGAACTGAGAGTCTCAAAGCAATTGTCTGTGAAGCGGGTGGGAATGTGTGAAAAATGTGAGGGAAATCTATGCTGCATTACTAGTTTACTGTTAAATATAATGATGTGATCCATGCATCTGCTAACTATAGCTCAAAATAACAATCATACTTAGATTGAATATCAGTCTTGGATTCATACTCTACCTCAACTCTGCTCTTACACCACTCTTTTAAACATTGAGCTCTCCTGAGGATATACCAACCTGCACATTAGTTGAGTCTGATCTGATAGAAGAAATCAAACATGTGGATGCACCACATAAGTTTCTTGTTCTTTAGCTGTCCTCTGCTCCAATGACAGACATCTAATTAATATATAATGGTCTAGCTAGATGCTGTCAAAAATCTTCCATCTACACCACAAGCAACTTCTGCAGTTACACTCTCCAGCTTAACAGCATATAAATGCAATGATCTTTGGTCCAATCTTCATTAAGATCTTGAGCTTGTTTAACCGGCTACTTATAGCCTGTTTGGCCAAGCTGAAAAAATCAGCTTATTTTGAGGAGAGAAGCAGTTTGTGTTTGGCTAATCACTCTGAAAAGCACTTTTGAGCAATAATTTGTGTTTGACCAAGCTTTTCAAAAAGTGCTTTTAAGTATCAAATTACGAATAAGGACATGAATAGATTTACTTATTAGTTAATATTATAAGTAAATAAATAATCTCAAAAAATTATTATTACAGGCCATAATTAAATCTTTTCATTTTATTTAAGTAAAATATGAAAATAAAATTAAAAAGTACTTTAATTCTTTTAATATTATTATATTAAAAATCATTCAACAAATATATAAGCATTCACCCCTAAAGTCACTATTTATTAGAAAACTATCCTAAAAATAAGAAGAAATACTTATACATTAATATCCTAAGTATTATATTTAACGGTTATTTTGGTATATACTATATTTTGTTAAGTGTATTTTTGGTAAGAAGAAAATTCAAAAATGCTTCTGCTTTTGGGAAGAAGCTATTTTTTTCTGTTTCTCAGAAACTACTTCTGCTTCTTCCCAAAAACACTTTTTTCCCCCAAAAAAGCTTTGTCAAATACTAAGTAAAAAAAAAAAAATACTTTTGGGGGAAAAAAGCACCTTTGGCCTTTGGAGAAGCTTGGCCAAAGTCTCAATCCCATACTATCTCTCTTGCCATTCCATCATTTCCCAATCTTATTTTTCTATATTAGTCATTTAAATTTATTTTGATCTAACCATAGAGATCTCAGCATTTACCTCATTGCTGATACTAGATTTGGTTGAGCAAACTTACTACTTCTGAGAGAAGGAAATGTCCACTTAGAAAATCATACTAATCAAAGCTCTTTTGGCAAGTATAGTATATCATTGCTGTATCAGCAGGAGATGAATTTCAATTAAACGAATAGCCAGTGAGACAGCTCTTAAAATCATTAATATAAGGTTCTCATACAATAACATATATAGTCAGACCTCTCTATAACATCCTTATATAATAGTCATTCATTATAAAAGCCGAGTTTTTCTTAGAACCGATATTTTAAGTTATATTTTACCTCTCTATAATAGTTTTTACCCATAACATCAACAACCATATTTATAGCAGAACGCTCTTTGTAAAATTACCCCTCTATATCAGCCATATAGAATCTTTAAGAATACTAATAATAATTCTAAAAATACGTACACAATCTTTTTCATTAAACAAAGTTTCTATCTTGCATAAGATATAAGATTTGAAATTTTGCACATGGTATCTTTTTCATTGGACAAATCGCAAAAAATATTTAAATAGAAAATTTAACTTTTAAGCTCTTAGATTGTCTTCAAGGAAAAGTTATTGGATACTTTTTTGCTGAAAAGTTGGACACGAATCTTCACCAATTCAAGCGTTATATCGCTAGTAAGAGAATAAAATCTACGAAACAAGCTACAATTACAAAGTTCTTCTATCAATCTTGAAAAAAATATATTTTTTAGGTAGCTTTAAAATGTCTGTCTTAGAGTTTAAATCTTTATACTTTTAGTTATGAATGTATTAATAATGTATTAGCTTTCTTCAATAATTAACTAGTGAAAATATGAATATTTTTTGAGATTTTAAATTTGAATAATTTTGTTATCTTTTATACGTAACATTAAAAGGGGTAAAATAATTATTTTTTGGATGACGGCCAAAAAATATTTAAACGTCAAATGTTATTATAGGTGTATAACAATCATTCACTATAAAAGCCAAAAAATATCAAAACAAACGAGGTTGTACGGACAACAGTGGGAGATTTAATTAGGCCATGTTGTGCCATGCGTTACATTGCACTTGTGAATACAGAACTAGTTAAATAATTGCATTTACAAGTTACTCTAAATAACCTGAATATTTACATTCATCAAAATAGCGTGCGCGCGAGAGAGAGAGAGAGTTAAGTGAATATACCTGGTCTAGGTACCGGTGACCAATTCAATCTTATATAGGCAGTCAGATGCATAAGGCATCTCGTATTCCCGCAGGATCCAAGAAAGGGCTATATTTCAAAGGGTGTGATATAGACAGTTTACTCTAAAGCAATCATTAGTGACTGCTTGCACATCTAAACCCGTGATCTATAGGTCACACGACCACAACTTTACCGTTGATCCAAAGCTCCCATCAATTTAAAAACAGATATGCTAAGTAATGTGAAGATCACTTCCTACTTCAGCCCTTGAAACAATTAGTTACTTTAATAACAGGTTTTTCATGCATATTCCACAAAGTTTCATTACACCTATGCTGTCAATGAACTAAAGATAGTAGATGATAGCAGGCAACCAAGTTTCTGACACATATTAATATATACGGTCGAAATAGATTTCGGCCTTTCTACGTTCGATCGAGTTCGAATGGTAAGCAACCGGAGTGGGATTTTGGGATGAGTTCCGAAGGCAGTACAAACGTGCCTCGAGTCCGGAGGTTGATCGAGGAGTCGGCTCGATACTTTTATCGAGCCCGTGACCAAATCGATCCGCAAGGCATTGTTTCGAGGTCAGAAATGCGCTACGCCCACCCCGGAGGTCGAACTCAAGCCAAAACCGAGGGCTCGACCCAATAACGAGTTCGAGCCAGTGTCGAGCTCACAGACAAAGAGTCGATACAACGGCAGTAAGAGAGAAAATCTTGGCGGGAATCGAGGAAGAGACAATTCATCATGGGTCATCCACTATATGATTTATTTTATTGTATATAAAGTAGGTTCCCTCTATTATAAAAGAAAGAATTCTTGTAAGCATACGACCACGGAGAATATACCGTAACAAAAGATCACTTCTCATATTGAAAGATATCTCCTCATTCTTGTTTTATTTTAGCTTATTCATTCTTTTGCTCACTATTCCCATTCTCATAACCAAGAACACACATATTTCTATTTCTCTATACGATTTGTATCAAATTATATCACATATCCTTAGAACCATACACAAATTTAACGTTATCTGATTTTTTGGGTAAATAATTAGGCGTCCACCGTGGGACTAAGGATAACAGTGATTGTTTGATATAAATCTGTAGTACACACCAGTTTACAACTTCGAATCAGCAATGGCTTTACCTATCGACCACGAAGCCGGTCTTCAAGATGAGACCAACAACTTGGTATCCGGGGCCGGAAAGCCGCTTGACGATGGCACCGAGGCTCGAATCGAAGTACCAGAAATTCGAGTCGAAGTACCGTTAGATGTCAATTCGCAAGTGGCTCTTGAAGCGAACCAACATTCCGAACCGAAAAAAAAGCATTCAGGGCGGTACTCGATCCGTAGCTCGAGACACCCATACCGTGGGGGAAATCGGAGTCAGCTTGCACATGATCTTCGAGATGTTACAAGCCCAACAAGTAGCGATAGCTCAGTTGCAGAGCCAAACTCATATACAAAGCAGGCCAGATCCCAGTCCGCTTTGAGAAATCACCCCCAGAACGGAGCCCGACATAGTGAAATCAAACGAGCAAGAATCGGGGACCACTCTCGAAATTACTAAATTGCTCGAGGAACTCACAAAATGAGTCGAAGCCAACGACAAGAAAGTGGAAACATACAATGCCAGAGTCGATTAGATCCCGGGAGCTCCACCAATAATAAAAGGGCTGGATTCAAAAAAATTCATACAAAAGCTTTTTCCCTCGAGTGCGGCCCCAAAACCAATCCCCAAAAAATTCTGTACGCCCGAAATTCCCAAATATAACGGTACAACCGATCCTAACGAACACGTCACCTCTTACACATGTACCATCAAGGGTAACGATTTGGAAGACGATGAGATCGAATCCGTGTTGTTGAAAAAGTTCGGGGAGACCCTCTCGAAGGGAGCGATGATTTGGTATCACAATCTGCCGCCAAATTCCATCGATTCGTTTGCCATGTTAGCAGATTCGTTTGTAAAGGCACATGCTGGTGCCATAAAGGTTGCAACAAGGAAATCATACCTCTTCAAAGTAAAGCAAAGGGGTAATGAAATGCTAAGGGAATTTGTATCCCGATTTCAAATGGAATTGCCACCGGTCACAGACGATTGGGCCGTCCAAGCTTTCACCCAAGGGTTCAACGAGTAAAGTTCGATAGCATCGCGTCGGCTGAAGCAAAATTTGATCGAGTATCCAGCAATAACTTGGGCAGATATACACAACTGATATCAGTCGAAAATTAGGGTCGAAGATGACCAGTTGGGAGCTCCGTCTGGATCCATGCATCAGAACAGGACAACTACTAAAAACCAAAGGGAGATCGACAGAGAACAAAGGTCGAACAGAGACCGATATCAACCGTACGTCGTAGATCGGATGAACAACGATTCAACACGTAACACCGCTCGGAACAATCGAAGGATTGATCGAGGGCAAAATTCTCGGGAACTTATGAGCAAGAGCGGCTTTGATAAATATGCTGATCCTATAGAAGCACCTCAGTTATCGGAATATAACTTCAGCGTTGATGCATCCATCATCGTGTCTGCTATCAAACGCATCAAAGACACTAGATGGCCTCGACCCATGTAGACCGATCCTGCCCAAAGGAATCCCAATCAAATGTGCGAATATCATGGCACCCATGGCCACAGAACGGAAGATTGCAGGCAACTAAGAGAGGAAGTAGCCCGGTTATTTAACAAAGGCCACATTCGGGAATTTTTGAGCGATAGGGCGAGGAACCATTTTAAAAACAGGGATTTCGACAAGCAAAACGAGCAGGAAGAGCCGCAGCACGTCATTCACATGATCATCAGCGGTGCTGATACCCCTCAGGGACCAGTGCTTAAACGCACTAAAACATCGATTGTGAGAGAAAAACGATCTCGAACTCAGGATTACACACCCATAGGAACTTTGTCCTTCAATGATGAAGATGCAGAAGGGGTCGTACAACCTCATAGCAATGCACTGGTAATATCCGTACTCATGAATAAAACTAAAGTTAAGCGTGTGCTGATTGACCTAGGTAGCTCGGCCAACATCATCAGATTGAAGGTCGTAGAGCAGCTCGGCCTGTAGGACCAGATCGTACCCGCAACCCTGGTTCTAAACGGATTCAATATGGCATGTGAAACCACCAAAGGCGAGATAATTCTACCAATAAACGTGGCCGGAACCATCCAGGAAACGAATTTTCACGTGATCGAAGGTGACATGAGGTACAACGCCCTTTTCGGAAGGCCATGGATCCACAACATGAGAGCTGTACCTTCGACCCTACACCAGGTCCTCAAATTCTTAACATCGAGAGGAGTCAAAACAGTGTACAGAGAACAACCAGCCGCAAAAGAAATGTTCACCGTCGAGGAAGCCAAAACAATATCCTCGCCTTCGTCAGTAAAGGGATCGACCTCAGAAGGAGAACGAGATACCAAATAGCAATCACAGACATCGGCTTCGACCCAACCAGATAACCAGATGATCGAAGGACATGATGATTAGAGGGCCCCTCGGTCCTTCTTGATCCCCGATGACTCCGACGCCACCAAATCAACAATTGAGGAATTGGAGCAAGTCACACTAATCGAGCACTGGCCCGAACGAAAGGTATACCTGGGAACGGGGTTGAGCCCCGAACTCAGGAAGAAACTTGTTCAATTTCTTATCGATAACATTGATTGTTTTGCCTGGTCCCATTTAGATATAACAGGGATTCCACCGGACATAACGACGCATCAGCTAAGCTTGGACCTTATGTTTAGACCGGTAAAACAAAAGAGAAGGCCCCTGTCCGAGGTAAAACACGCATTCGTCAAAGACGAGTTAACCAAACTTCTCAAGATAGGGTCCATTCGGGAGGTGAAATATCCCGAATGGTTAGCCAATATAGTTGTAGTGCCTAAAAAAGGAATCAAACTTAGAATGTGCGTGGACTATAAGGATTTAAACAAAGCATGCCCCAAAGATTCTTTTCCACTACCCAACATCGATCGCATGATCGATGCCACGACCGCTCACGAGATCCTCACTTTTCTCGATGCCTATTCCGGGTATAATCAAATCCGGATGAACCCGGAGGACCAGGAAAAGACTTCATGTGTCACCAAATATGGAACATATTGTTATAATGTGATGCCCTTCAGGCTAAAAAATGCGGGGGCTACTTACGAACGCCTAGTAAATAAAATATTCGAAGAACAAATAGGTAAATCAATGGAAGTTTATATTGATGACATGCTAGTTAAATCCCTGCGCGCAGAGGACCATCTGACCCATTTGCAGGAAACGTTCGAGATTTTGAGAAAACACAACATGAAGCTCAACCCCGAAAAATATGCTTTCGGGGTCGGTTCGGGCAAGTTCCTCGGCTTCATAGTGTCAAACCTGGGAATCGAGATTAATCCCGATAAAATCAAGGCCATCGAAGACATTACCATTGTGGACAACATAAAAGCTATACAAAGGCTAACAGGACAAATTGCAGCCTTAAGCCGATTCATTTCGAGATCATCAGATCGAAGTCACAAATCTTTCTCCCTACTCAAAAAGAAGAACGATTTCGCTTGGACCCCGGAATGCCAACATGCATTGAAGGAACTGAAACAATATCTGTCGAGACCACCGCTACTTCACACTCCAAAAGGAGACGAAAAACTTTGCTTATACTTAGCAGTATCAGAAATAGCAGTAAGCGGTGTCCTAGTTTGGGAAGAGCAAGTTACGCAATTTTTCATTTATTATATAAGTCGAACCGTAGGAGAAGCAGAAGCTAGATATTCACACCTAGAAAAATTGGCACTCGCACTAATAAGCGCCTCTAGAAAGTTACGACCATACTTTCAATGTCACCCCATATGCGTATTAACAACTTACCCACTTCGTAATATTTTGCACAAGCCGAACTATCAGGCCGATTGGCCAAATGGGTCGTCGAACTCAGTGGGTACGATATCGAATCTCAACCCTGTACTGCCATCAAGTCTCAAATTCTAGCAGACTTCGTGGCCGATTTCACGCCGACCCTCATACCCGAAGTCAAAAAAGAATTCCTGCTGAAATCGGGTATGTCCTCGAGGGTATGGACCTTTTTTTCGGACGGGGCCTCGAACGTAAAAGGGTCCGGGTTGGGCATAGTGTTAAAGCCACACACAGGTAACACTATTAGGCAATCTATTAAAACTACCAGGTTGACTAACAACGAGGCCGAGTTTGAGGCCATGATAGCAGGTCTCGAGCTAGCTAAAAACTTGGGAGCAGAAGTCATCGAAGCCAAGTGTGACTCTTTGCTGGTGGTAAATCAAGTAAACAAAACCTTCGAAGTTCAAAAAGATAGAATGCAAAGGTATTTGGATAAACTACAGGTCACTTTGCACCATTTCATAGAATGGACCTTACAGCATATTCCACGAGAGCAAAACAGTGAGGCTGATGCACTAGCGAATTTGGGATCATCGGTCGAGGAAGGTGACGTGAGGTGCACGAAGGTACTTGTGGAAATCACTCCGGTGCCGATCCATTAGTCCAAAAAATAATCAGGGCAGGGTATTATTGGATCGATATGGGCAAAGATGCGAAGGAATTTGTTCGAAAATGTGATAAATGCCAAAGGTTTGCGCCAGTGATCCATCAACCCGGAGAGCAACTTCACTCGGTCCTATCCCCATGGCCGTTCATGAAATGGGGAATGGAAATTGTCGGCCCTCTGCCATCGACCCCAGGTAAAGCTAAATTCATCTTATTTATGACTGACTATTTCTCTAAATGGGTTGAAGCACAGGCGTTCGAGAAAGTAAGAGAGAGAAGTTATAGACTTTATCTGGGATCATATCATATGCTGATTCGGGATACTCGCAGAAATAGTATGTGACAATGGGAAACAATTTGTGGGCAGCAAAGTGACGAAATTCTTCGAAGACCACAAAATAAGAAGGATATTATCAACACCGTATCACCCCAGTGGGAACGGATATGCTGAATCAACAAAACTATCATTCAAAACCTAAAGAAGAGGCTGAACGATGCTAAAGGAAAATAGAGAGAAATCCTACCCGAAGTCCTTTGGGCATATCGAACGACGGTCAAAATCCAGTCCGGGAGCGACCCCATTCTCCTTAGTATATGGGTCCGAAGCATTGATACCAGTCGAAGTCGGTGAACCTAGTACCAGATTTCGATACACAGCAGAAGAATCAAATAATGAGGCTATGAACACCAACCTCGAATTATCAGATGAAAGATGAGAAGCTGCTCTCGTCTAATTGGCCGCCCAAAAGCAACGAATTGAAAGATATTATAATCGAAGAACCAAGCTCCGCCATTTCAAGCCCGGGGACTTAATGCTAAGGAAAGTCACCATCGATACCCGAAATACGAACGAAGGAAAACTAGGACCGAATTGGGAAGGACCATATCAGGTTCTCGAGAACGTCGGAAAAGGATCGTACAGGCTCAATACGGAGCCATAAGATCCGAAAGCACGCGTTGCACTCTTTTTCCCTTAGACTGGTTTTTATCCCAAATGGGTTTTCTCGACAAGGTTTTTAATGAGGCAATCAATGATCATGCTGCACTTACAACAGTATCCGAGGCCTCTTTACAATCGACCTCGAATACTGGGGGGGCATTAGCCTTCAAATATATCAAGTTTTGAAGCAAGAAAGTTATTTCGCAAACAACGGGCTTCCAATAGGAAAAGTTATAAGAGCCAAATGGTCAAAACGAACCATGCTCATGTAGTTGGCCCGAACCCAGGCGCGAAACACGAACACATGTATAGTGACTTGCAAAGAAAGTTCTATTCTTTACCGACATCTTATATCCCAGAAAAATTCCTCTATTTGGAGATTTATTACACAAACAGAGTTAAGATAAATTCGACTACTAAGACCACGGGCTGCTTTATCTCGAGTCCGAGCAAGTACTCACTCGACCATTATGCCTACGGGCTACATTACTTCGAGTTCGAATCATTCACTCGACTATTAAGCCTACGGGCTACTTTTATTTCGAGTTCGAATCATTAAATCCGACTACTAAGCCTACGGGCTACCTTCATTTCGAGTTCGAACAAGCACTCACTCGACCATTATGCCTACGGGCCACTTTATCCGGAGTCGAATCATTCACTCGACTACTAAGCCCACGGGCTACTTTATTTCGAGTCCGAGCAAGCACTCACTCGACCATTACGCCTGCGGGCTACATTACTTCGAGTTCAAATCATTCACTCGACTATTAAGCCTACGGGCTACTTTTATTTTGAGTTCGAATCATTCACTCGATTACTAAGCCTACATGCTACTTTTATTTCGAGTCCGAGCAAGCACTCACTCGACCATTACGCCTACGGGCCATTTTATCCCGAGTCGAATCATTTTCTCGACTACTAAAGCCCACGAGCTACTTTATTTCTAGTCCGAGCAAGAACTCACTCGACCATTACGCCTACGGGCCACTTTATCCCAAGTCAAATCATTCACTCGACCACTAAGCCTACATACTACTTTATTTCTAGTCCGAGAAAGCACTCACTCGACCATTACACCTACGGGCTACATTACTTCGAGTTCGAATCATTCACTCGACTATTAAGCCTACGAGATACTTTTAAGTTTGAATCATTGACTACTTATAAGCCTAGGGGCTACATCACTTCAAATTTGAATAAGCACTCGCTCGATTATAGAGGCCACGAAATCCAGAATTTGATTAAGTTGAGTAAATCGTTGTGAAAACATTTATAAGGCATGTATAAAGTCTTCACAAAACAGAAGCAAGTCAGCAAAGTTTTCTATATACACAATCGTCTACATGATTGATTACAAACGTAAAAACTAAGGACTAAGCTTCCTTGTCATCCTCAGAAGCGATTTCTTCTCCATCGGGCTCCCCCCCATTCTCGGATCCGCTCTTGCTACCATCATGATTATCATCATCTCCATCACAAGCCAAGGCTTCAGCTTCAGCTTCGAGATCTTTAGCCTTTTTTATCTCTTCAGCAAGGTCGAAGCCTCGAGTGTGTATCTCCTCGAGGGTCTCCCTCCGAGACTGACACTTAGCAAGTTCGGCAACCCAATGTGCTCGAGTATCGGCAGTATTTGCCGCCTCTCATGCCTATATCTAAGCAGCCTCGACATCAGCCCGATACACGGCAATGGACTTGTCCGCCATGACTTTCGATGACTCAACCGACGCCTTGGCTTCAGCAAGCTGTGTCTCAAGCTCCTCGATCCTCTTAGCCTGAACCGAACCCTTTTGCTTGACGCTTCGAAGATGAACATCAGCCGATAATAATTTGGCCAAGATGGTTTCTTTTTCCGCAGCCAGGCGGTCGATAGTCTCCTTTCACCGATTACATTCAGCCTTGATTTGATCGACTTCTTCTCGAAGTAACCCGATCTTTTCAACCTTTTGCTGCAGCTGAGATAACGAAGGATTAACTTCCACAGTTGAGTCAAACCAATACTCTAACAGAACGAGGCTCACCTGCTTATCTAGTTCGGCCTCTTCTTCACGAGCCTTAGCCAAATCTGCTTGAAGGTCTTTTATAGCCTCGTCCTTTTGGCTGCAAAGAAGCCGCAGGGCATCTCTCTCCCCCGAGACCTTCTGAAGCTCAGCCTCGCACTGGCTGAGGTCGACTCGAAACCTACTAATGGCCTGCACAGTAGGGAAAGAACACAAGTCGAGTTTGGAAAAGAATGAAGAAACCAAGCACAGTAAAATCATTACCCGAGAAATGAAATGCTGGGCCTCTTCTAGGAGAAGAGAAGCATCACCAATGTCGGAGGCATCATCGACTCCAGTAAAGCAATCCCGAAAAGGGTCCCCTACACTAGAGCCTCCGCCCATATCGGGGGTCTTCAATTCTCGAGCCTCCTTTAACGTCTCCTCAGAAAAGGTTGGAAGAGAAGGCAAATGACCCACTGTCATGGTCCCAAGCAAATCGCTCGGGATGCTCTGATCGAGACTCGGGGTACCGGAACTAACCCCGACCGGTACAGCCTCCATCGGCTCAGAAGCTCTGGCGACCTCGATAGCTTTCACAGATCGGATCACCAAAGCCGAGGCATCATCTTTTTCTTCTTTTTCTTTTTCTCTCAATCGTTGGACCGAGTCCATCGAAAGAGCGATTGCCTTCCTCCTCACCCTTCGAGTTTTGGGCTTGGGTCCTCTGACCGAGAGACAGCGTTTCGCTTCTTATCTTTCCCCGGTTCCGGGACCGGGGACTTGGTTTCTTCTTCACCACTCAAAGGCCTCAAAATGGCATCCTTGGTTATACCCGCATGAAAGGAAATCGGTGATGAATGGAGCATAAAAAATATTTCGAAGAACACGAGAAGTAACCTTTACCATGATTCTTGGCCTCCCATCTACCTTTTGCCAAATCACACCAAGCGCGTTCGGCATAAGAGGAAGTCGAGGCTAACTTCCAAACCCAATCCTTGAGATCGGGTACCGCTTGTGGCATCCAAGGGGCAGCTGTATATCGGAGAAAGACATAAGATAAAATCGGAAAAAGATACGAAAAGCAACGTCTTATGAAAACCACTTACGGTCGAAATTCCATTCCTCGGGGAACGACATCTTCTCTTCCGGAATGAGGTCACATGTCCTCACCCGGATATAACGGCCCATCCAATCCCGATCTTTGTCTTCGTCGATGCTCGACATCAAAGCCTTTGATGCCCAATGATGAAGCCTGATTAGTCCTAGGAATATTTGAGGCCGATACAGTCGTATGAGGTGATTCAGGGAAAATTCCAGCCCCCCGGCCTTGTTGGAGAAGAAGCGAAGTAAGGTTACTATACGGCATAGAGAGGGATGAATTTGACCAAGGGTGACCTGATATCTTTTGCAAAAATCAATGATCACCGGGTCGACGGGACCCAACGTAAAGGGATAAGTGTAAACACTTAAAAACCCGTCCACATAAGTGGTGACGCTCTCTTCGGGGGAGGGAATTTGCAACACAACCTCAGAACCCCAGTTGTAGTCTTTCCTCACAGCCTCGAGATGACCCTCCGTTATCGAGCACATGTACATCGACACATGCTCACATTGACCCGGAACAGATGAAGGATTCTCAACCTTAAAATCGATCTTTAGAGTACACGGGCCGGGAACATACTCATAGGTAGGCGGCTCCGCCGATGCCTTATCGCCGGACGGCCGTGAAGAAGAAGCTTTCTCCTTCTGAGGTACAGTTTTCAAAGTTTTGGCCATTGATATGAGAGAAAGAAAGGCAAAGGAAGATGAAAAGTTGATGTAGATAGCTCTACAAGCGGCGAAATAGAGAGAAAGGGTAAGAAAATTTGGAAGAGTGAAAGACGTAAAATTGATAAATGTTAGATGGAGAGGTGCTTGCATCGTGACGGTTCAATACCAGAGGTGGCCGACCACCGTATAACACGCATTAAATACCTTGAAAAGACTAAATCGATGGGACAACTATCACATACGTCATGACCGAGCCCTGTGAAAATGTCAGCTTATAACCCGATCGAACCGTCGAAGATCATATCGATTCTCACCACATTCTTCCTGAGAAACGAGGGGACTATCTGTATACGGTCGAAATAGATTTCGGCCTTCCTACGTTCGATAGAGTTCGAATGGTAAGCAACCGGAGTGGGATTTTGGGATGAGTTCCGAAGGCAGTACAAACGTGCCTCGAGTCCGGAGGCTGATCGAGGAGTCGACTCGATACTTTTATCGAGCCCATGACCAAATCGATCCGCAGGACATTGCTTCGAGGTCAGAAATGCGCTACGCCTACCCCGAAGGTCGAACTCAAGCCAAAACCGAGGGCTCGACCCAATAACGAGTTCGAGCCAGTGTCGAGCTCACAGACAAAGAGCCGTTATAACCGCACTAAGAGAGAGAATCTTGGCGGGAATCGAGGAAGAGACAATTCATCATGGGTCCTCCACTATATACTTTATCTTATTGTAAATAAAGTAGGATCCCTCTATTATAAAAGGGGGAATCCTTGTAAGCATACGACCACGGAGAATATACTGTAACAAAAGATCACTTCTCATATTGAAAGATATCTCCTCATGCTTGTTTTATTTTATCTTATTCATTCTTTTGCTCACTATTTCCATTCTCATAACCAAGAACACACATATTTCTATTTCTCTATACAATCTGTATCAAATTATATCACATATCCTTAGAACCATACACAAATTTAACGTTATCTGATTTTTCGGGTAAACAATTAATAAAATAAAATGTTAAATAATAGTAGTAACCTATTGTAATTAATGTTAATCTATAATCAATTTGGGTTTTGTTGTACATAAAAATAACTTTTTGAACTAAAGGCACTCGTACAGAATATTCGCGCAAATGCCTAAATGGTGGGTACAATACAAATAAGTGGGCGTTTGGACAAAAGAAATGTAAAATTCCAAAAAAAGTGATTTTTATTTTTCAAGTAAAAATGATATTTGAAAATTAGAGTTGTGTTTGGATATGAATATAATTTTGGATTGTTTTTGAATTTTTGCGAGTGAATTGAGTGAAAATTTTGAAAAACAGCCTTTTGGAGTTTTTTAAATTTTCGAAAAATTCTAAAATTGATCTTCAAGTGAAAATTGAAAATTTTATGGACAAACACTGATATCGAAAAAAAGTAATAAAATTTCGAAAAAAAATAAAAAAAATTCATGGCCAAACGGGCTCTAAGTTTTGCTCCTTTCTCCATTGTTTTCTGTCCTCTACACTATGAAGATACTTTATTATTGTTGTGAGAGAGAGAGTTGCCGTGATTGATGGTTAAGGACTTAAATGACTTTATTGTTTGAATATTCATAACTAGATATTGAAATTCACCAAATAAAAAGAAATACGAGGAAAATTCTGAGTAAGCGTAGCAATTAAAACTTGATAGTGACAACATATGATGATAAAATTATTATTTTTTCCATTGGTATTTTAAGATATTTTACTTTTAGGAAGTTTACGTTTTCCCCCAAGTTGAGAATTAACGGATCTCAACCTAATTATTGTCCTTGGTGAAGCTAAGTTAACACTAGCACTAAACGGAATGATTTTTGCGTTTAACAAAAATGGTTGTAACAATACATTTCTGAACTTATTATAAAACAATAAGAGAAGTAGAATAATGCAGAGAAAAGTAGGGAGAGAGAATTCTTATTAATTTGGGATGAATTACAATGGAATAGAACCCTCTATTTATAGGGGGAAAGTGACTTAGTCACCAAGTAACAAACCCTAAAATCCCTCTAAAATATAGACATTCACCTTAAATACAATTCTATTTATAACACTCTCCCTTGAATGTCTATTCAACAGATAATGTGCCTCGTTAAAATCTAAACTAAAATAAAACTCAGTGAGAAAAAATTATAGTGAAAGAAAAAGAGTATACATATCTAACAATACGCCTTTTAGTTGCCTCGTTAAAAACCTTGCAAGAAAAACCCAGTGGGACAAAATCTTGTAAGGAAAAAAGAGTACAATGTGTATTAACTCCCCCTCATGAGAGCATCAATTCACATATTTCAGCCTTCGCATTCCAATCTTGTGCACTATGTCACACCTCCTTTTTTCCGAGGGGATAGAGAGTTTTTCCAATTTAAGTGACATTATTCGAAATGAGATTATTTATTTATTCAGAGTCTCTACTTGGAATAATTTATGGTGTCCCAAGTCACCGATTTATTTTAGAATCCCAAATCGAAGAAATTTGACCCTTATTTATGGTCTGCGAACACAGAAGATTGGGTAAGGAATTCTGTTAACCTGAGAGAAGGTGTGAGGCACTCCCGAGTTCCGTGGTTTTAGCACGGTCGCTCAACTATTAATAATTAGCCTAATTATCTGATTTAATACATGTTTTAAACCTATATGTGCATTTCATTCCTTTTAACCGCTTTTAATTATTTATGGGTCTTATTTGAACAAGTCGCGATGTCGCAAACTCATTTGTTTTTGTACATATTGCGAATCGCGTCACGTGAAACGCACCCGCAATTTACAACATGTTTATTTTTATTGTTATTCGAAGTTGAAGTCAAGTCTCGTAAAACGCGCACTTGAGTTGGGGTTTACGTATCGGGACCATGCCACGGGAACCATACCCATAATCACGATGATTTATTAATCGTGCCTAAAGCGACTAGCACGTGTTCATGATTTATTTTTCCTTACGGGTTTGAGATCTGTGTAAGGTCAAGAGCTATGGAAATCAATTATGGAAAATGGGTCAGCTTTTGCTCTTACTAAATTGGGCCTGACAGAAACTATTTTGGACCAGATATATTAAATTGGATCGTAGTACAATTGGCCATTTAAAGCCAATTAATGAGTATGCCCAGTTACTAGTTCATCAAGCTACTCTCCTATCAATTAGTCAATTGCAGTAGTACATGTTTCATTAAGCAAAGCCCAACCACCGGGCCCAATCATAATTTTTTTTAAGTCCAAACCTCATTTTTCAATTTCAACTAGCAGACATAGATTTTATCCCCAAAGTTCAAACATTCACTACATGCCCAAAAATCATGTTTTTATCAATCTTCATGTTAATCATCAAGAAAGTAGCAAAATTTAACAAAGCTAATGAGACCTAACAATTAATACAGAAAAAAAAAATATTTCAATCTTCATGAATCTAAATAAGATCAAATTATATATCCAAGCATAATATCTTAATAAAACAATGATGAAAAAAATGTACCTTTACAAGACTGTTTTGAAGCTCGGACAATGGACAAGAATGTAAATGGAGTCTCGACCAAAATCGACAAATGGAGCTCGAACTCGACGACTCAACTTTGGAGCTGTTATTTTCTATACAAAAAGGGGACTGTTTCGCTGGGTTTTCGGCTCGTTTTTGTGGTGCTTTTTAGCTTGATTTCCAGTTGGTTCGGGGTTGGAGTTTAGGTGATGAATTGCTGGATTTTTCGAAAGAATGCCGAAGAAAGAATGACACGAGTAGAAATTCCCTTATCCTAAAAGAAGAAAAATAAATTTCTCTCAATTCCCTCCTCCCTCTTTTTTTTCTCCTTCTCCCCCTATTTTTTTTTCCTCACATTTCTCTTCTATTTATAGAAACAATTTTGGAATTTTCAGATTGTTTTTATTTATGTTTTATTTTTTTATTTTTTTAATTAAAAAGAATTTTCACTTCCTATTTTTCTTATTTTTTTTAAAAAATAATTCCCTAATTTCCTTTACTTTTATTTTTTAATTTCTCATTTTTTTTAAATTTTAATATATTTAAAATCAATTTTTTTTACTTTTATTTTTTTATTTCTCACTTATTTTACTTTTCTTTTTTTAAATTACCACTTACTTTTACTTTTATTAAAAAAAATCAGATAAATTACTTTTATTTTTTAATTCAAACTTTATTTTACTCTTCATTTTTTTAAATTTCCACTTTCTTTTACTTTTATTTTTTTAATTTTCTATTTATTTTTATTAAATAATTTCTACCTACTTTTACTTTTACTTTTTAATTTTATATTTCTACTTTTACTATTTTTTTTAATTCCCATCCGCAATTGTAAAAAAACTAAAATAATAATAATTAATTTTTATTTATTTTCGGGTTTTTTAAATTCATTTTATTTAAGGAGTGAAGACCCTATGTTGGAAAAGAGACTAGGGAGTGGAGACATTATGTTGAAAAAAAGAGTAGGGAGTGGAGATCCTATGTCTAAAAATCATCAAATAGGGAGTGGATACCCTATGTTGGAAAAGCGACTAGGAAGTGGAGACCCTATGTCTAAAAATATCAACTAGGGAGTGAAGACCCTATGTTGGAAAAGCGACTAAGGAGTGGAGACCCTATGTCTAAAAATTATCAAATAGGGAGTAGAGACCCTATGTTGGAAAAGAGACTAGGAAGTGGAGACCCTATGTTGGAAAAGAGACTAGGGTGTAGAGACCCTATGTCTAAAATAATCATCAACTAGTGAGTGGAGACCCTATGTTGGAAAAGAGACTAGGGAGTGGAGACCCTATGTTGGAAAAGAGACTAAGGAGTGGAGACCCTATGTTTAAAATAATCATCAACTAGGGAGTGGGGACCCTATGTTGCAAAAGCAGACTAGGGAGTGGAGGCCCTATGTCTAAAATATCATCAACTAGGGAGTGGAGGACCCTATGTTGGAAAGGGTGACTAGGGAATGGAGACCCTATGTTGAAAACGTTACTAGTGAGTGGAGACCCTATGTCTAAAAATAATCAACTAGGGAGTGAAAACCCTATGTTGGAAAAGCGACTAGGGAGTGGAGACCCTATGTCTAAAAATCATCAACTAGGGAGTGAAGACCCTATGTTGGAAAAGCGACTAGGGAGTGGAGACCCTATGTCTAAAATAATCATCAACTAGGGAGTGGAGACCCTATGTTGGAAAATCAAACTAGGGAGTGGAGACCCTATGTCTAAAAATATCAACTAGGGAGTGAAGACCCTATGTTGGAAAACCGACAAGGGACACCATACCCTATGTCTAAAATATCATCAACTAGGGAGTGGAGACCCTATGTTGGAAAATAGACTAGGGAGTGGAGACCCTATGTTGGAAAAGAGACTAGGGAGTGGAGACCCTATTTCTAAAATAATCATCAACTAGGGAGTGAAGACTCTTCACTAAATTGTTGAAATGAACATGGATCCAACACAAAGTCATCAATTTCCATTGATCCAAATATATCTAAATATGCCTACTGAACTTTATATTGCTAATGGTGTTAGACCACAAATTTCTGATCTAAATATTACTACAGAAACTATTCCTGACCAAAATATTGAATTTACCCATCAAAGAATTAGAACGTCTTCTGTGGATCAATTATTTTTGGATTTAAATACAGAGCCAAGTATTCTTAACATTGGCTTCAACTTCACAATGTATTGAATCTTCAATGATCAATTGAGTTTTCACTTCATCTCCATTTCCTTTATATTCTTTCATTACGTGTACTCTAGCAGAACTTCAAAAGTTTGAATATACTTTATAAAGAACTTTGGTATTTGAAATATTGATTGCATTAGTATAAACATGATTAAAGTATTTAAGATTACAAGGTATATTCTTGGTATTTGAATAAAATTATCCATAAGTAATGTGTTTGTAGTCTTCTAAGATAATTAATTATTAAGGATAAAAAAGAAAAAATATAATATATTTTATCTTGAACTTCTAAAATGACAAATAATTTGAGATAAATATTTTTAGTAATCACGACACATTATGAGACGAAGGGAGTAGCAGCTAAGCTAGGTAGAAGTTAGAAGTAAAACCTACATTAGGAGCCGATAAGAATAAAAATTGAAAAGGTAGCCTAATTAAGTATAGGTTTGGTGATTCTAATAACATGTCAGCATGTTTTGCATTTACCTATTTACAACATGGTGATTCATCAATTTTCTTTCCTTTGAAAATCTTATAATTGATTTGTTTCATTTTTTGTTCCATTTAAAGGCCATATTTATTTAAACGAAGAGCTAAAATTATATTTGGAGAAAAGAGGCCGGCCGGCATATAGTATGGTCAGCGTTTGGCCCTGATCGAGAGTTTAAACCGTAATTACTTAGAAATTAATGGGTACTTTAGTAATTCTACTTTTCTTTTTAGTTGTTGCAAAAGTAGACTAGGAAGTGGAGGCCCTATGTCTAAAATATCATCAACTAGGGAGTGGAGACCTTATGTTGGAAATGAGACTAGGGAGTGGAGACCCTATGTCTAAAATAACATCAACTAGGGAGTGGAGACCCTATGTTGGAAAAGAGACTAGGGAGTGGAGACCCAGTGTCAAAAATAACATCAACTAGGGAGTGGAGACCCTATGTTGGAAAAGAGACTACGGAGTGGAGACCCTATGTCTAAAATAAAATCAACTAGAGAGTGGAGACCCTATGTTGGAAATATCAACTAGGGAGTGGAGACCCTATGTTGGAAAGGAGACTAGGGAGTGGAAACCCTATGTCTATAATAAAATCAACTAGGGAGTGAAGACCCTATGTTGGAAAAGAGACTAGGGAGCAGAGACTCTATGTCTAAATATAAAATCAACTAGGGAGTGAAGACCCTATATTGGAAAGGAGACTAGGGAGTGGAGACCCTATGTCTAAAATAAAATCAACTAGGGAGTGGAGACCCTATGTTGGAAAAGCGACTAGGGAGTGGAGACCCTATGTCTAAAATAAAATCATCAACTAGGGAGTGGAGACCATATGTTGGAAAATCAAACTAGGGAGTGGAGACCCTATGTCTAAAAATATCTACTAGGGAGTGGAGACCCTATGTTGGAAAAGCGACTAGGGAGTGGAGACCCTATGTCTAAAACATCAACTAGGGAGTGGAGACCCCATGTCTAAAATAAAATCAACTAGTGAGTGGAGACCCTATGTTGGAAAGGAGACGAGGGAATGGAGACCCTATGTCTAAAATAAAATCAACTAGAGAGTGGAGACCCTATGTTGGAAAGGGTGACTAGGGAATGGAGACCCTATGTCTAATCAACTAGGGAGTGAAGACCCTATGTTGGAAAAGAGACTAGGGAGTGGAGACCCTATGTTGGAAAAGATACTAGGGAGTGGAGACCCTATCTCTAAAATAACATCAACTAGGGAGTGGAAACCATATTTTAGAAAAGAAACTAGGGAGTGGAAATCTAGTGTCTAAAATAACATCAACTACGGAGTGGAGACCCTATGCTGGAAAAGAGACTAGGGAGTGGAGACCCTATGTCAAAAAATCATCAACTAGGGAGTGAAGACCCTATGTTGGAAGAGTTACTAGGGAGTGGAGACCCTATGTCTAAAAATCATCAACTAGGGAGTAGAGACCCTAATTTGGAAAAACCACTAGGGAGTGGAGACCCTACGTCTAAAAATCATCAACTAGGGAGTGGAGACCCTATGTTGGAAAAGCGACTAGGGAGTGGATACCCTATGTCTAAAAATATCAACTAGGGAGTGGAGACCTTACATTGGAAAAACGACTAGGAAGTGCAGACCCTATGTCTAAAAACATCAACTAGGGAGTGAAGACTCTATACTGGAAAAGCGACTAGGGAGTGGAGACCCTATATCTAAAAATCATCAACTAGGGAGTGGAGACCCTATGTTGGAAAAAGAGACTAGGGAGTGGAAATCCAGTGTCTAAAATAACATCAACTAGGGAGTGGAGACCCTATGTTGGAAAATATACTAGGGAGTTGAGACCCTATGTCTAAAATAACATCAACTAGGGAGTGGAGACCCTATTTTGGAAAAGAAACTAGGGAGTGGAAACCCAGTGTCTAAGATAACATCAACTAATCAACTAGGGAGTAAAGACCCTATATTGGAAAGGAGACTAGGGAGTGGAGACCCTATGTCTAAAATAAAATAAACTAGGGAGTGGAGACCCTATGTTGGAAAAGCGACTAGGGAGTGGAGACCCTATGTTTAAAATAATCATCAACTAGGGAGTGGAGACCCTATGTTGAAAATCAAACTAGGGAGTGGAGACCCTATGTCTAAAAACATCAACTAGGTAGTGGAGACCCTATGTTGGAAAAGAGACTAGAGAGTGGAGACCCTATGTCTAAAACATCAACTAGGGAGTGGAGACCCTATGTCTAAAATAAATTCAACTAGAGAGTGGAGATCCTATGTTAGAAAGGAGACTAGGGAGTGGAGACCCTATGTCTAAAATAAAATTAACTAGAGAGTGGAGACCCTATGTTGGAAAGGGTGACTAGGGAATGGAGACCCTATGTCTAATCAACTAGGGAGTGAAGACCCTATGTTGGAAAAGAGACTAGGGAGTAGAGACCCTATGTTTGAAAAGATATTAGGGAGTGGAGACCCTATGTCTAAAATAACATCAACTAGGGAGTGGAGACCCTATTTTGAAAAAGAGACTAGGGAGTGGAAACCTAGTGTCTAAAATAACATCAAATAAGGAGTGGAGACCCTATGTTGGAAAAGAGATTAGGGAGTGGATACCCTATGTCCAAAAATCATCAACTAGGGAGTGGAGACCCTATGTTGAAAAGGTTACAGGGGAGTGGATACCCTATGTCTAAAAATCATCAACTAGGGAGTGGAGACCCTAATTTGGAAAAACGACTAGGGAGTGAAGACCCAATGTCTAAAAATCATCAACTAGGGAGTGGAGACCTTATGTTGGAAAAGCGACTAGGGAGTGGAGACCCTATGTCTAAAAACATTAACTAGGGAGTGCAGACCCTATGTTGGAAAAGCGACTAGGGAGTGGAGACCCTATGTCTAAAAACATCAACTAGGGAGTGAAGACCCTATGTTGGAAAAGCGACTAGGGAGTGGAGACCCTATGTCTAAAAATCATCAAATAGGGAGTAGAGACCCTATGTCTAAAAACATCAACTAGGGAGTGAAGACCCTATGTTGGAAAAGAGACTAGGGAGTAGAGACCCTATGTCTAAAAATCATCAAATAGGGACTGAAGACCCTATGTTGGAAAAGATACTAGGGAGTGGAGACCATAAGTCTAAAATAATCATCAACTAGGGAGTGGAGACCCTATGTTGGAAAAGAGACTAGGGAGTGGAGACCCTATGTCTAAAATAATCATCAACTAGAGAGTGGAGACCCTATGTTCAAAAGCAGACTAGGGAGTGGAGGCCCTATGTTAGAAATTATACTAGGGAGTGGAAACCTTATGTCCAAAAATCATCAACTAGGGAGTGGAGACCCTTTGTTGGAAAGGTTACTAGGGAGTGAAGACCCTATGTCTAAAAATTATCAACTTGGGATTGGATAACCTATGTTGGAAAAATGACTAGGGAGTGGAGACCCTATGTCTAAAACTCATCAATTAGGGAGTAGAGACCCTATGTTGGAAAAGCGACTAGAGAGTGGAGACCCTATGTCTAAAAACATCAACTAGGGAGTGGAGACCCTAAGTTGGAAAAACGACTAGAGAGTGGAGACTTTATATCTAAAAATCATCAAATAGGGAGTGAAGACCCTATGTTGGAAAAGAGACTAGGGAGTGGAGACACTATGTTGAAAAAGAGACTAGGGAGTGGAGACCCTATGTCTAAAATAATCATCAACTAGGGAGTGGAGACCCTATGTCTAAAATAATCATCAACTAGGGAGTGGAGACCCTATGTTGCAAAAGCAGACTAGGAAGTGGAGGCCCTATGTCTAAAATATCATCAACTAGGGAGTGGAGACCCTATGTCCTAAAGATATCAAATAGGGAGTGGAGACCCTATATTGGAAAGGTTACTTGGGAGTGGAGACCCTATGTCTAAAAATCATCAACTAGGGAGTGGAGACCCTATGTTGGAAAAACGACTAGGGAGTGGAGACCTTATGTCTAAAAATCATCAACAAGGGAGTGGAGACCCTATGTTGGAAAAGCGACTAGGGAGTGAAGACCCTATGTCTAAAAACATCAACTAGGGAGTGGAGACCTTATGTTGGAAAAGCGACTAGGGAGTGGAGACCCTATGTCTAAAAACATCAACTAGGGAGTGAATACCATATGTTGGAAAATCGACTAGGGAGTGGAGACCCTATGTCCAAAAATCATCAACTAGGGAGTGGAGACCCTATGTTGGAAACGTTACTAGGGAGTGGAGACCCTATGTCTAAAAATTATCAACTAGGAAGTGGAGACCCTATGTTGGAAAAGTGACTAGGGAGTGGAGACCCTATGTCTAAAAACATCAACTAGGGAGTGGAGACCCTATGTTGGAAAAACGACTAGGGAGTTGAGACCCTATGTGTAAAAACATCAACTAGGGAGTGAAGACCCTATGTAGGAAAAACGACTAGGGAGTGGAGACCCTATGTCTAAAAATCATCAAATAGGGAGTGAAGACCCTGTGTCTAAAAACATCAACTAGGGAGTGAAGACCCTATGTTGGAAAAGAGACTAGGGAATGAAGACCCTATGTCTAAAAATCATCAAATAGGGAGTGAAGACCCTATGTTGGAAAAGATACTATGGAGTGGAGACCCTATGTCTAAAATAATCATCAACTAGGGAGTGGAGACCCTATGTTGGAAAAGAGACTAGAGAGTGGAGACCCTATGTCTAAAATAATCATCAACTAGGGAGTGAAGACCCTATGTTGCAAAAGCAGACTAGGGAGTGGAGTCCCTATGTCTAAAATATCATCAACTAGGTAGTGGAGACCCTATGTCCAAAATCATCAACTAGGTAGTGGAGACCATATGTTGTAAAGGTTACAAGGGAGTGGAGACCCTATGTCTAAAAATCATCAACTAGGGAGTGGAGACCGTATGTTGGAAAAACGACTAGGGAGTGGAGACCCTATGTCTAAAAAGTATCAACTAGGGAGTGGAGACCCTATGTTGGAAAAGCGACTAGGGAGTGGAGACCCTATGTCTAAAAACATCAACTAGGGAGTGGAGACCTTATGTTGGAAAAACGACTAGGGAGTGGAGACCCTATGTCTAGACACATCAACTAGGGTGTGAAGTTCCTATGTTGGAAAAACGACTAGGGAGTGGAGACCCTATGTCTAAAAATCATCAACTAGGGAGTGGAGACCCTATGTTGGAAAAGAGACTAGGGAGTAAAGACCCCATGTCTAAAATAATCATGAACTAGGGAGTGAAGACCCTATGTTGCTAAAGCAGACTAGGGAGTGGAGGCCCTATGTCTAAAATATCATCAACTAGGGAGTGGAGACCCTATGTTGGAAAAGAGACTAGGGAGTGGAGACCCTATGTTTAAAATAAAATCAACTAGGGAGTGGAGACCCTATGTTGGAAAGGGTGACTAAGGAATGGAGACCCTATGTCTAAAATAAAATCAACTAGGGAGTGAAGACCCTATGTTGGAAAAGAGACAAGGGAGTGGAGACCCAATGTATAAAATAAAATCAACTAGAGAGTGGAGACCATATGTTGGGAAAAAGACTAGGGAGTGGAGACCCTATGTCCAAAATAACTTCAACTAGGGAGTGGATACCCTATATTGGCAAAGATATCGGGGAGTGGTATACCTTGCATTTAAGATCAAATTAACTAATGAGTGGAGACCCTATGTTGGAAAACTAGACTAGGGAGTGGAGACCCTATGTCTAAAAACATCAACTAGGGAGTGGAGACCCTATGTTGGAAAAGCGACTAGGGAGTGGAGACCCTATGTCTAAAATAATCATCAACTAGGGAGTGGAGACCCTATGTTACAAAAGCAGACTAGGAAGTGGAGGCCCTATGTCTAAAATATCATCAACTAGGGAGTGGAGACCCTATGTTCTAAAAATATCAAATAGGGAGTGGAGACCCTATGTTCTAAAAATATCAAATAGGGAGTGGAGACCCTATGTTGGAAAAGTTACTAGGGAGTGGAGACCCTATGTCTAAAAATCATCAACTAGGGAGTGGAGACCCTATGTTGGAAAAATGACTAGGGAGTGGAGACCCTATGTCTAAAAATAATCAACAAGGGAGTGGAGACCCTATGTTGGAAAAGCAACTACGGAGTGAAGACCCTATGTCTAAAAACATCAAATAGGGAGTGGAGACCCTATGTCTAAAAATATTAACTAGGGAGTGAAGACCATATGTTGGAAAAGCGACTAGGGAGTGGAGACCCTATGTTTAAAAATCATCAACTACGGAGTGGAGACCCTATGTTGGAAAAGAGACTAGGGAGTGGAGACCCTATGTTGGAAAAGAGACTAGGGAGTGGAGAACCTATACCAATACATAACCCACACTATGTCTACAGAGCTTCTATAGATAAAGAAGAGTACAATGATAATGCCGGCAACAAGGCCCCGACTATACCTCAAATAGGATACACAAGTACAAAAGATTCATGACCCCGGAATAAAGTGGGGCTCACCAAGTCAACTGGGAAGAAGGTGCACTGCTATCACTGATCAATATCTCCTGCTGTGGAACCACCTGCATCTATTGAAAGATGCAGCGCCCCCGGCAAAAAGGACGTTAGTACCGTCGAATAGTACTAGTATGTATAACTAAACACCCTCTCAATAGAATGACAATTAATACAAACAATATTATCATAATATCAATAAAAGCCTTAATCAACATCAAAACTCAATTTAGGATCAAGACAGTGTTCAAATTAATTTTCATATCTCACATTGGGAGATTTTTAGTATCGATATACCATTGTCCACAATACCAATGTTCACAATACCAATGCCACCGTACTTTTAGCACGGAGTCCGATCACGACTCGACCGACTAGGCCATCCATTAGGGACATCAACCACAATTACTCTCAATATCAATATCACCGTTTTCAACACAGAGTCCGATCACGACCCGATCGGCTAGGCCATCTCATTAGAGACATCAACCACAATTACTCTCAATATCAATTTCCAGTACAATCACCACCATGTGTGCTGCATGGTGTCCGATCACGACCCGATCGGCTAGGCCGTCTTATTTGAGACATCAACCTTTTTATATCAATCATCGCATTTCATAATACTTTCACATATTTTTATTTCATTGGCACTAGTGACCATAATTATAAGATCATTCTTGGCACGTTGGCCATATTCAGTATTTCATGCTCACATTATCAATTTCAAATATCATTCTCATCATCAACAATAAACACAATTCAAATCAAAGTGTGTAGTACACATGTGAGAAATTTAGAGTCTAATGCACATAGAGATATTTCACAAAATTTGGCATAATAGCCTTCATTTGAACTTGACTTAAAGTCGAAACATTACTAATGCACAGCCTATATTTTAACACATCCTCAATTGGTAATATAACATGAATAGAGCATTTGGGATGCTTGTTGAACATATATCTTTCAACCCAATCTTACTCGGAATAGCCAATTTCATAATGAATCACTCGGGACTTACATAATTTACATGAAAATCATGGGATTCAATTCTAAGAGAAGAGTTTAGCCAACATACCTCACTTGAGCTTCCTTAAACTCTAAAATATTCCGGAATTCTTAGCAATTTCAATCTATTGTAGAAATATAACAAATTGAATCAAAATTAGGAAGATTATCATGGTTCTAGCTCATTATCAAACACTAGGTGTGCATAAGGTTTCAATGTCCTTTTTATAAAGGTTTCCATCATCCCACAACCCAATCTTTACCATTTTTAGCTCAAAAATATTCCTACACCCTTTGATATCACATGCATGTAAAATAATCAACTCTCATGCCCAAAAATTATCTTGCTAATTACCCATTTTCAGATGATTTCAAAATTAGGGTTTAGGGTAAAGAATCTTACCTCTAGGATGAAGACCTAGTGAGTTTCCCTTCTCAATCTTCCAAAACTTGGGCAAGAATTGAAGAACAATTATTGGAGAATACGTTCTCACTCTAGGGCACCCTCTATCACTCTAAAATGTTAGATAATAGCTCAAAAATGACCCAAAGAGTGTATTTAACGAAATAGGGTCGGGTTTTAAAAACCCAAAAATGGAGCTCTGGAACAGGATAATTATTTTGGAGACTTATAAATGGCGTAATTATTGGTAATTAATTTGGTGTTGTTCATATGATCTTCTCAGTCTAATTAATGAGAATATATCTTCTTTTTACTCATAGGTATGTTCGGGTAGAAGGCATTGCACATGCTTACTTGGCCGGGTTATCTCGGTTGAGCGTCGGTCGCGCTCCCTGAGGTCGGGGCGTGACACAAGAATGCCATGATTAAAGTATTAAGTGAAGCTTATGTGCCTACCAGTATCACTATCGGGGAGATGGCTAACATGGTAGGACAGGTACTGGAGAGTCACAAAACTACTTTCCACGAAGTGAGTTACCACCGGAAGGGTTGAGTCACAACAAAGCGTTGCTCATCACTATGCAATTTGAAGACAAGTTCATTGCTAGTGTCCTGATAGATGGAGGTTCGTGCCTAAACATATGCTCACCAACTACTTTGAAAAGACTTGAAAAGGCCTGCATGAGAAACAGATGGGAAGCATTAATGTGAAAGTGTTCGATGGATCTCAGAGAGCCAGTATTGGGGAAATCAATCTTGATCTTCAGATGGGCGCGACCTAGTTTGAAGTCGAATTCTAAGTGCTAGACATATCCGCCACCTACAACTTGTTATCGGTACGACCATGGATACACGTAGATGGGGCAGTCGCTTCTACTCTGTGCCAGGTTGTGAAGTTTGAGAGGATTCATCAAGAGGTAATTATTCACGGGGATGGAAGCAACCCTATCTACACCAACCATATCGTGCTAGTTATTTCGAACAGTAGGAAATTGGGAGGAGAAACATACAACCGCATTGAGCGGGTAAATGCAAGAAAGTGAAGTTTCCTAGTAGTTCGGTAGACTTTCAAAGATAAGTACAGAATTCATCGTACTGATCCGCAAGACTCTACTAAACCTGCTCATGACTCGTGAGACCTAAGCAACCTAGTGCTCCAATACTAACTTGTCACAAGCTAATCAACTAGGGAGTAAAGACCCTATGTTGGAAAAGAAACTAGGGAGTGGAGACCCTATATCTAAAATAAAATCAACTAGGGAGTAAAGACCCTATGTTGGAAAAACGCAACAAGGGATTTGAGACCCTATACTAGCATGATTTTGAACTTTTTCTTCTTTTTTCTTTCTTTTCATCATTTTTATTTTATTTCGGAGAATGAGTAAATGCGGGAAATAATTTTTTGGAGGAGACTTCCCTTTTGGAGTGGTTGCTGCAAAACTGTTTCTAGCCTTTGCGCAATGTTTTTTTGGTTGCACCTCCTTCTTGCAAGGTTGATTTTGGATTGCACTTGTTTCCTTGGAGAACCTTTGGCTTTTCCAGACTTTGCCATGACGGTCAGTCACATGGGACTTAACCTTTCCAACTTTATTTTGCCTTTGTGGGCATTTGATTTTGAATTTCCTCTTTCAACAGTTTTTGATTTTGAAGCATCGGCCACCATGGCCAGTCGGAGTCGACTTGATGCCCCTGCTGAGGCTGGGTGCCTTTTTTGCATATCGGCTTATATCAAGTAAGAACCCTGTAAATCAGTCTTGCCATCCTTTCTTTGTCTTAGTTTCGAAACAGAGTTAGGCGAAAAGAATTCAAAGAAAAGCAAACAATGGAATGGACAAATGAATTTAGACAAGAGGTATCCCTTTCGGAGAAAAGAAAGAAGGACTTATCTGGAGTGTATACGGACTTCAATGAACATAACATGCCTCTTGGACTAGATGCCTGATCTGTGTAAACCGTCCAACTCTCAGAAATTCATCACAACTCTTTCCTTAAGACTGAGAAACTTTGCCCAGGACTATGTCGATGCCAGTGACTGTGAGGATCCTCTTTTCGATCAGTGGCGCCCTCTGCAGGTTTTCACCAGCTGGCCTCTCTCATTTCTCTTCTCACCATCGCCTTATAGTGCTCTTTGCGAGTTTTCACTAACAAGACTCTCTCGTTTTCGTATTTCTCTGCTTACCATCGCCTTAAGGTGCCCGTGAGGGTTTTCACCGATAAGACTCTCTCATTTTATTTCTCTTATTTTGTTGTATTAGATCCGGATAACTGTATCCTCCCATTTTGAATCTCTTTGTCGATTGATCGGAAGGACTTGAAAAAGATTTGGGTAAAAAGGATTTGGATTAAATTACAACTTTAGAACCTTTCAGATTCGCCAAACCATTATAATTCTGCCCCATTTTCAACTTTTGGGGAATGTGGATTTTTATTTTGGTGTGACTAAACCCCAGAGAGAGGCTGCCTACGTATCCTTTCGGAATCAAGTCAAACGTAGTTCAAGGAACATGAACTTGTTTGGATTTTTGTTTTGTTTTCTTTTTCTTCTTCTTTCTCTTTTTTTATCTCTCTTTTTTTCCTTTTTTTTTCATCTTTGTTTTGTTTTTCTTCTCTTTTTTCTTTCTTGTTTCTTTTTTTTTAATAACATCTTCAGGTTCCAAAGAGAGTAATCAAAAAAAGGTAACCGATTCAAAGGGTTTGCAAGGGGTTTATAGTGTTTGGGTATCAAGAATAAAAGCCTCAGTCATCCCAATCAGAGAACATTAAAGTTGCGTAAAAGGATCAATCATAATATCTTTTGACCGCGTCTGCATTGACAGTTGTCTCGAGGTCATTTCCTTCGATAGGTACAATGTTCCCTTTTGCAGTACTCTCGTTACAATGTATGAACTTTTCCAATTTGGAGCCAATTTTCCTTTAGCTTCTTCATGAGGTGGGAGGATACGTCTTAGAATGAGTTGTCCTTTTTCAAATTTCTTGGGCCACACTTTTTTGTTGTAGACACGAGCCATTCTTTGTTGGTACAACTGCCCGTGAAAAACTGCGACCAATCATTTTTCATCAATCAGTGTCAATTGTTCAAATCGGTTCTTGACCCAATCTTTATCCTCAATCTCGGCTTCAACAATGATCCGAAGAGAGGGAATCTCAACTTCGTTCCAATTTTCTATTTATTTTCTTATAAGCCTTTTCTTCAAAACATTCTGCTTCTTGTTTCATTATTTCGAGGTCTGAGAGCGTTTTAGGATCTGGTCTCTTATGCTCGTACTTCACATGTTGACAATTTAAACACCGAGATACAAACCCAGCTATATATTTCTTCATTTTTCTCCACCAATAGTGTTGCCTCAAGTCCTGGTACATCTTAGCGGCACCCGGATGAATGGAATACCGTGAACTGTGAGCTTATTCAAGAATCAACTCTGCAGTCCATCTACATTTGGAACACAAATTCGACCATGCATCCTCAACACACCATCATCTCCGATAGTAACATATCTGGCATCACCGTGCTGAACTGTGTCCTTAAGGACAAGCAAATGGGGATCATCATTCTGGCGCTCTCTGATGCGATCATATAAAGATCGAGAAACCATACAAGCTAGAACCCGAGTGGGCTCCGAAACATCTAATCTCATGAACTGATTGACCAAGGTCTGAACATCAACTGCAAGAGGCCTTTCACCGATAGGAATGAATGCAAGGCTACCCATGCTCACTGCCTTTCTACTCAAGGCATCGGCCACCACATTGGCCTTCCAGGGATGATACAGAATAGTGATATCATAGTGCTTTAGCAGCTCCAACCATCTCCGCTGCCTCAAATTTAGATCCTTCTATTTGAACAAGTGTTGGAGACTCCGATGATCTGTAAACACCTCACAAGAAATACCATAGAGATAATGCCTCAAAATCTTCAATGCATGAACAATGGCTACCAATTCTAAATCATGAACAAGGTAGTTCTTTTCATGGGGGCTTCAACTGACGCTAAGCATAAACAATCACTCTACCCTTCTGCATCAATACACACCCAATACCAATCCGAGAAGCATCACAATACACTATATAAGAGCCTGAAGCTGAAGGCAAAACTAGAACTGGAGTTGTGGTCAATGCAGTCTTGAGCTTCTGAAAGCTCTCTTCACACTCATCCGACCACCTGATTGGAGCACCTTTCTGGGTCAATTTAGTCAAAGGCGATGCAATAGACGAGAAACCCTCCACAAAGTGACGATAATAACCGGCCAAGCTGAGAAAACTCTGAATCTCAGTAGCTGAAGATGGCATGGGCCAACTCTGAACTGCCTATATTTTCTTCGGATCCACCTTAATTCCTTCACTAAACACTCTGTATCCCAAGAATGGCATTGAACTAAGCCACAACTCACACTTAGAGAATTTGGCATAAAGTCTCTCCTCTCTCAGCCTCTTGTAATACAATACCCAAGTGTTGTGCATGCTGCTCCTAACTACGTGAGTACACCAGGATATCATCAATAAATACTACGACAAATGAATCAAGATACGGCTGGAATACACTATTCATCAAGTGCATAAATGTTACTGGGGCGTTGGTTAGCCCAAAAGACATCACGAAAAATTCATAGTGACCATAACGAGTTATGAATGTCATCTTTAGAATGTCCGAATCCCGAATTTTCAACTAGTGATACCCATATCTCAAATCAATTTTAGAGAATACCTCGCTCCATAAAGCTGGTCAAATAAATCATCAATATGCGGCAAAGGATACTTGTTCTTGATTGTATCTTTGTTCAACTGCGTGTAGTCAATGCACATCTATATAGTACCATCTTTCTTTTTCACAAACAGAACCGGTGCACCCCAAGGTGGCACACTAGGCCTAATAAACCCCTTATCAAGGAATTCCTGAAGTTGCTCGTTCAATTCTTTCAACTCAGTTAGTGCCATACGATATGGAGGAATAGAAATGGGATGAGTGCCTGGCACCAAGTCCATACCAAAATCGATATCCTGTCTAGTGGCATAACCGACAGGTCTGCAGGAAATATATCCGAAAAGTATCGCACTACCGATACTGAACCAATAGTAGGAGTATCTACATCAAAATCTCTCACAAAGGCCAAATATGACAAACACCCATTCCCAACCATACGTTGGACCTTCAAATAAGAAATTACCCTACTGGAAACATAATCTAGAGAACCTCTCCATTCGATCTTTGGCAATCTCGGCATCGCCAACGTCACGGTTTTTGCGTGACTGTCCAGAATAGCATGACATGGAGACAACCAATCCATATCCAAGATTACATTGAAATCAACCATACTGAGCAATAAGAGATCAACTCTAGTCTCCAGTCCCCTAATAGTTACCACACATGACCAATACACACGGTCCACAATAATAGTATCGCCCACCGATGTAGACACACAGACAGGTAAAACTAAGGACTTACGGGAATATCTAGATAATGAGTAAAGTACGATGATAAATACGAATAAGTAGAACTAGGGTCAAATAATATAGAAGCTTCCCTGTGGCACACTGAGAAAATACCTGTGATCACTGCATCTGAAACAACGGCACCTGGCTTGGTAGGAAAAACATAGAATCAGGCCTGACCGCCACCTAATCGGCCTCCCCCTCTAGGGCGACCCCTAGCTGACTAAGCCCTACCCCGAGCTGGTTGGGCGGGTGGTGTAACTGCTGGTGCTGGTGCCATTGGTCGAGAACTCTACTGTGGAGCCCCACTCAACAACCTAGGGCAATCTCTCTTGATATGACCAAAGTATCCACACTCGAAATAACCCCTCCAATAACGGAACTGCTGCTCCTGATAACCTAAGGAATTATCTGTAAAAACCTGAGCAGTCGAGGCATGGTGAGAACTCTGGCGCTGGTAGTACCCTAAATAAAGACTGGCCTGAGTGAGCACTATAAGAACCGTGGCTAGCTGATGCACCACGATGAGCTGAACGAGTTGTCTGAGAGATCCTATAAGGGTGACCCCTTCTGTGGTATGACTTCCCCCAGAAGGTACTCCACCAAAACCGCCCGAACCTCGAGGCCTCTTGGCCTCCCTCTCACCATGCTCTTGGCTACGGACTACCTCTATCTGTCGAGCAATGTCAACCACCTCATCAAAAGTGACACCAGATACCCTCTCCCTAGTCATAAGAAACCCTACTTGATACGTGAGGCCATCAATAAACCTCATAATCCTCTCTCTATCAGTGGGAACCAACCAAACTATGTGACGAGCTAACTCAGAAAATCTCATCTCGTACTGGGTCACAAACATGCCATCTGTAATGACCCGACCGATTGTTTTGAGCTCTAGCACGTCGTCAATGTTTTGAGGGATTGAGTAGTTTCACTTTAGGTATTATGACTTGTATGTGTGGTCGGAATGAAATTTTGGGAAGTTCAGAGTAGATTTAGAAAGAACATTCTAATTTCGGAAGCTTTAAGTTGGGAGAATTGACTAAGGTGTGACTTTTGAGTAAACAACCTCGGAATTAGGATTTGAAGGTTCCAATAGGTTCATATAATGATTTCGAATTTGGGCGTATGTTCGAGTCGTGAATCGGGTGACTCGGGAATATTTCGATGCTTATTACGGAAGGTTGACATTTTGAAGGTTTAAGAATTTTTTAAGTTTGGGTTGGAGTGGATTTTGATGTTATCGATGTCCGTTTGGGATTCTGAGCCTGGTAATAGTTCCGTATGGTGATTCTGGTCTTAGGAGCGTGTTCGGATGTTGATTTGGAGGTCCGTAGGTCATTCCGAAATAAATTGGCGAAAGTTTGAAATTTAGATGATTTTTGGAAAGTTTGATCGGGAGTGAACTTTTTGATATCGAGGTCGGATTTCAATTACGGAAGTGGGAGTAGGTCTGTAATGTCAATTATGACTTGTGCGCAAAATTTGAGATCAATCGGACTTGATTTGATACGTTTCGGCACAAGATATATAATTTGGAAATTTGGAAATTTATAAGTTTGATTCGAGGATGATTATGATGTCGTTTGATGTGATTTAAAGAATCAACTAAGTTCGTATGATATTTTAGGACTAGTTTGTACATTTGGTTGAGGTCCCGGGGGCCTCGGATGGATTCTGGATGATTAACGGATTAAATTTGGCCTTATCAAAGTATTGTTGGCAGCATATGTGGTGTAACCGCACCTGCAAGGTTTTGGCCGCAGGTGCGGATCCGTAGAAGTGGCACTGTGGCTGCAGAAGTGATCTTTAGACTAAGCTGGATGGCAACAGATGTGAGTGTATTTCCGTATCTGCGAGCCCGCATATCTGAAGGGAACTCCACAGAAACGAAAAATGAGAGGGCCAGCTGGGTCGCAGAAGCAGAGGGGTATCCGCACATGCGGGAGCGTAGAAGCACGTGGTGGACAGCAAAAGCGGTCGCGCAAAAGCGTAAAATGGTCTACAAAAGCAGATTTCGCCTGGCTTTGAGGGAACCGCACCTGCGATGGATTTTTCCGCAGGTGCGTAGCCGCAGGTACGGTCGGTGTTCCGCAGGTGCGGAAAGTCGGCTGGGCAGAATGTTTTAAAATCGGGGTTTTGATCATTTCCCTCATTTTCTCACTTGGTTGGGGCGATTTTGGAGAGCTTCAAGGGGAGATTTTCACCTAGCAACACATGGTAAGTGATTCTCACCTATTACAAGTTATATACATGGGTTGTATAAGGATTTAAACATGGAAATTAGTAGAAATTGTGGGGGTTTTGGTAAAAAATCTAGAATTGATAATTTTGGATTTTGACCACGATTTTGGAAAAGGAATTTGGAATAAATCATATATTTGAGTTCATAGTGTTATGGGTGAAGCTTATATTTGAGAATTTTCGGAATCCGGGCACGTGAGCCCGAGAGTTAACTTTATCGACTTTTCGAGCGGAGTTGGAAAATTATTTTAAATGATTTATTATGAGTTCTGGAGTATGTTTTTATTGGTTTGCACATTTGTTTGACTAGCTTCGGATAGTTGGGCATTAAATTGAAGAGTTAGCGTGGCGTTGGAGCCGACTATGAAACTTCAGAGCGAGCTAAGTCTCTTGTCTAACCTTGTGAGAGGGGAAACTACCCCTTGGTGTTATTTATTGTTATGTGAAACTAATTGTGGGTGCTACGTACGCACGAGGTGATGAGAGTCCGTACGTAGCTATAACATATTTATGTCCGGGTACACTTAGGATCTTATCATGTAATATTTGAAATGCTTGAACTCATTGTGCTAGCTCGATTAATTGAAGTTATAAATGTAATTGATTTAGAAATAAAAATAGTCCGCAAGCATGTCGTGTTATTAAAATCTGCATTAACAGAACTGAAAAGAGAATAAGAAAAAGTGACAAAATTAAGAAAAGAGACATTCTTGGACAATGAAATATTAATTTCATTTGATTTGTTTTGATTTTTTTTTAATTTTAAAGATAGAAGGGTTTACATCGGAAAGTAAGACAATAAAATAAAACATCCGGATCACACCCTGAGATAATCTGGATGCAAAAAGGATAGCAAGACTGGCTACCGAAACTCCCGTCTGATGGGGAACGTTCAGGCTTGGCGACCGTTTTTCGGCTTTTCTTCTGTCTCGGCAATGGCTGCAATGACCTTCAGTGCCGGATCAAATTCCTCATCTCTCCAATTTCTGTTCATCAAACCCTCTGAACCACTCTGAACCGCTTGTGATGTGGCCTTAAAGGTAGCATGACTCAAGATTCGGCCCGCTTTTAAACCATTTTCGATCATCTCCCCAATTTTGATAGCCTCGACGAACGGTCTACCCATAGCAGACATCATGTTTTGGAAGTAGTCTGCCTCTTGGGCCTGTAGGAAAACCGTAACCATTTATGCTTCATCCATTGGAGGTTTTACCCTGGCGGCTTGCTCGCGCCATATGACAGCATATTCACAAAAGCATTCCGCGGTTTTCTTTGTCAAACTGGACACATAGTTCTTTTCTTTTTTGGATTTTTCACTCTTGCTTTCTCTTTTTATTTTTTCTTAGTTTTTTTTTTCGCTCTTTTTTTTTTCTTTTTTTTTCACTCAGTTTATTTGATGTCAATGATCGAATCCGATGGGGATTGCCTACGTAGTTCAGGAAAGATCAGAAATAAAGTAAACAAACTAACACTTTTTTCCTTTATTTGTTTTTACTCAAACACAAAGCATACCATGAAAACTTCTAACAAGGAACACATTTTTTATATTTATTTTTTGGAGGGGAATTTTTGAAAGGAAAACTTCTTTAAGAGTAAAAAAAAATATTTTTGGATTTTGATTTTTTTTTGTTATGTTTTTTTAAATATATTTCTTTTCTTTTGTTTTTGAGAATTTTTTAAAAGAACGACTTCTAAAGAAGAAATAATTTTTTTTTTGAATTATGATTTTTATTTTATTTTTTCCGAAGAAAGACTTCTAAAGAAGAAAAAAAAATAATTTTTGGATTTTGATTTGATTTTTTTTTTTCGAATGAAAGACTTCTAAAAAGAAAGAAAATATTTTTGGTTTTAATTTTTTTTATTTGGGATTTTCTAAGGAAAGACTTCTAAAGAAGGAATTAAATAAAAATATTTTTGGATTTTTGAAAATTGGGGCCGGAACCGATGAGGTTTGCCTACGTATCTCACATCCGGTGAGAATCAAACCCGCGTAGTTAGGTAAGTTTTGACGGAACAGGGGAAGAAGAATGACTTTTTGAAAATATTGGCTTATTTTCTTTCTCTCTCTTTTTTCAAACTTTCGGTAGAGTTTTAGGATTTTTAAATACCTGGATTTTCAGAAATCGGATAAATTTCTCTCTCTTTCCTCACTCTTAGTTTTTCTTGATTTTCTTTTTCTATTATAGAAGACGGTCAACATGCAGGCCGAAACAAATAAATGTACAAGTAGCATGTAACAATGCAGCAGGATGGTCTTTTGATTTGGGTACACCTATCTTAGACGGACCCAACCCGTGTGTTGAGTCCCCAAAGTCAAATACACGTGATGCAAATAAACGTACCTACTAGGGATCCTGCATGAGGTTATGTCATTCTAAGTTTAAATCCTGGGTGTATTGTTCTAGACCTGGCTTACCCGAGCGGACAACTCGAGCCGAGGGGGGCAGCGTACCGGGAATACATAAGTTTCATCGGCTTTGCAACTTGTCCGTACCTCGTTCTAAAATTAGGATATGACTATAACAGAAAAGAAGCCACGCGAAGCGCACGCTTCCCAGAAGATTTAGAAGACTCGGAGAGAAGAGGGTTTCATAACAGTTTATATACAGTTGAATCAATATCAAAGCGGTAAAAAGCGGCATTTAGCACATTAGGCCCAAATATGTATTATCATACAATCACAAGAAAGCCAAGCATAACATTTATTCTAAGCTCGAATTCTGAACCCTAAACTAGAAATTTTGGGTTCGATCCCCAGCAGAGTCGCCATAGCTGTCACATCTCCTTTTTTCCGAGGGGATAGGGAGTTTTTCCAATTGAAGTGATATTATTCGAAATGGGTTTATTTATTTATTCAGAGTCACCACTTGGAATAATTTATGGTGTCCCAAGTCACCGATTTATTTTAGAATCCCAAATCAAAGAAATTTGACTCTTATTTATGGTCTGCGAACACATAAGATCGGGTAAGGAATTCTGTTAATCCGAGAGAAGGTGTGAAGCACTCACGAGTTCCGTGATTTTAGCACGGTCGCTCAACTATTAATAATTGGCCTAGTTATCTGATTTAATACATGTTTTAAACCTATATGTGCATTTTTATTCCTTTTAATCGCTTTTAATTATTTATGGAACTTATTTGAACAAGTCGCGATGTCGCAAACTCATTTGTTTTTGTACATATTATGAATCGCATCACGTGAAACGCACCCGCAATTTATAACATATTTATTTTTATTATTATTCGAAGTTGAAGTCAAGTCGTGTGAAACGCGCACTTGAGTTGGAATTTACGTATCGTGACCATGCCACGGAAACCATACTCATAGTCACGATGATTTATTAATCGCGCCTAAAGCAACTAGCACGTGTTCATGATTTGTTTTTCTTAACGGGTTTGAGATCTGTGTAAGGTCAAGAGCTATGAAAATCAATTGTGGAAAATGGGTCAGTTTTTGCTCTTACTCAATTGGGCCTGACAGAAACTATTTTGGACCAGATAAATTAAATTGGATCGTAGTACAATTGGCCCTTTAAAGCCAATTAATGAGTATGCCCAGTTACTAGTTTATCAAGCTACTCCCCTATCAATTAGTCAATTGCAGTAGTACATGTTTTATTAAACAAAGCCCAACCACCAGGCTCAATCATTATTTTTTTTAAGTCCAAACTTCATTTTTCAATTTCAACTAGCAGACATAGATTTTATCTCCAAAGTTCAAACATTCACTACGTGCCCAAAAATCATGTTTTTTATCAATCTTCATGTTAATCATCAAGAAAGTAGCAAAATTTAACAAAGCTAATGAGACCTAACAATTAATACAAAAAAAATATTTCAATCTTCATGAATCTAAATAAGATCAAATTATATATTCAAGCATAATATCTTAATAAAACAATGATGAGAGAAATGGACCTTTACAAGACTGTTTTGAAGCTCGGACAATGGACAAGGATGTAAATGGAGCCTCGACCAAAATCGACAAATGGAGCTCGAACTCGACGACTTAACTTTGGAGCTATTGTTTTTTATACAAAAGGGGATTGTTTCGCTGGGTTCGGGGTTGGAGTTTAGGTGATGAATTGCTGGATGTTTCGAAAGAAAGCCGAAGAAAGAATGACACGAGTAGAAATTCCATTATCCTAGAAGAAGAAAAATAAATTTCTCTCAATTCCCTCCTCCCTCTTTTTTTCTCCTTCTCCCCCTATTTGTTTTTCCTCACATTTCTCTTCTATTTATAGAAAAAAATTCGGAATTTTCATATTGTTTTTATTTATTTTTAATTTTTTTTAATTTTTTAATTAAAAAGAATTTCCACTTCCCATTTTTCTTATTTTTTTAAAAAAATAATTCTCCACTTTCCTTTACTTTTATTTTTTAATTTCTCACTTTTTTAAAATTTTAATATATTTAAAATCCACTTTTTTTACTTTTCTTTTTTATTTTTCAATTATTTTACTTTTTTTATTTCCACTTACTTTTACTTTTATTAAAAAAAAATCAGATACCCTTACTTTTATTTTTTAATTCCAACTTTATTTTACTCTTTATTTTTTTAAATTTCCACATTCTTTTACTTTTATTATTTTAATTTTTCACTTTTTTTTATTAAACAATTTCTACCTACTTTTACTTTTACTTTTTAATTTTATATTTCTACTTTTACTATTTTTTCTAATTCCCATCCGCAATTGTAAAAAAAATAAAATAATAATAATTAATTTTTATTTATTTTCGGATTTTTTTAATTCATTTTATTTTCAAATAAAGAAAAAACAATAATACTAATATTAATATTAATAATTGACCTTTTAAATTATTATTAATTTTTACCCTATATAAAAAAAATGTAACAAAGCTAAAAAAATATATATTAAATTTCTGAAAATATTTACATAGTTGAAGGTGATAAAAATTCAAATATAGTCAAAAATTAGGTGCTCACACACTACCTTCTTGAAGGTTGACGTCGGCAGAGATTTGATGAATAAATTAGCCATATTAATTCCAATGAATATGTTGCACCTTGAAAATCCTCGATATCACGTTATCATGCTTATAGTTATAGCAAGATACATATTTGCACCAATTGCACTTAGGATTGTATATGCTTTAAGCCAATTGAATCCTTCAGGGATTGTTATATAAGTCATATAATAGACTTTAGATGCATATCAAGTTTTCATGTCATGATAGACATCTAAGATAGATAAAAGTGATTGCACACACCATTGACTTTATACTTTCAAATGTTTGAACTAGAAGTCCAAAACTATACGACTTTTATATGAAACAAATTCTATTCGAATTCTGTCCCTTTCATTTGGCCAATACTTTTGTGTCCGTACTCAACAGACTTAAGATCCCCATATATACTTAACGCTATTATAGATGTCGTCGACGAACATTTTATATCGGTTCCAATATTTTTTCATAAAGACATAACATAGAGATCTCTTCTTTCATTTCAGGTACCTAAACCTCTTTTGAGGGTTTATAAAATGTTAAATCATGTACTAGTCTAGAGCACTTGCCTCTTATTATGATCTTTTTGATCTTTTGCTCCTATTCTTTATCAAAAAATTTATTTGAAACCGATTTGTCTATACGCTTTAAGCGTACCATAGACTTTGTCCTTCTATGACTCATTCTAATAGAAGCATTTGTAGTGAGAATATAGTTACTTTCTTTGGGTCAGCAAATGCGTCTGGCATGCTTTGCAATATATTGCAGATGAATTATCTTTTTATGAACTTCAAATTCATATTATCTTATTCAACGATCTAGATGTACAAACGATAATTCATTCCGTAACTTTTTCTCAACTGTTTATCATGTCTCCCCCTCATGTTAGAAAAACTAACTTGCTTCCTCAACTTTGAAAATTCATCTTCGTGTGTTATGGTGTTAATCAAAAAATATATCGCACAACAATAATAATAAGATGGAATTATTTGGTTCATGACCCCAAACCATTTGTAAGGGGAGAATATAATATACTTTCGTATATAATCTATATCAGTTTGATATAGAAAACTTTGTTATCATAAAAAATAGTTTAACTATTAAGTGGAGGCACTCAATAAATTATTTTGCTAAACCAGTTGTAATGTAAACCAACTTATCAAGATGAACTATCTTGAATAGAAAATATGGAAATTATACTCGAAATTAAATTATTGAGCAAGTTACCTCGCAAACATCAGGTTGCGGATTAATAATAATCGCGCATGTAACCATCTCATAGATGCATCTTATGTGGCATACATGGCAGGTGAATGGACCCATATTCACTTTTTATATTTTCAGTATTCATAGGATTCAATCCCAATTTAGTTGGTCTATTAATTAATGAGAACAAGCAACATAAGAGAATCTGTAAAGAACTTTCTAGTTCTTTAATATTTACTCATGTGAATTCTCTTTTATTTTTGCGCATCATATTTAAATTGATATGGCTAAACTAGTTATGTCAATTGGATAAATTATCAATATTGTTAAACTTTAGGTTTACACCATGACATGTGCAATTATCAATAAACTCCAAGTTTATTACGATATGGGTTTTTATATCAATAAACATCCAGTTTACTGCATCATGTAATTTTACCATATTATTTATTTGTGTAGTACAAATCAGGCAATAAAGCGGGTAGTTTTCATATGCATATTACCCCGCTACAGTTGTAGTAATATAAAGATATTAAATCTTCTGATTATTTATAGTCTCAATATAACCATCCGCTTTCGCGAATACTTTAGAAACTCAATAAGTTATTTGAGACTTACTACAACACAATCCCTTATTGATAATTAATTTTATTCCTCCAAAATAGTAATAATTGTCTATTCGAGAGCTCTCAATTAATTTGGTACTACCACATGCTTATCAACATCCATATGGCGAATATCTCTTTTAAAGAGAAAGTTATACCATTATGGTCATGGTCAAAATTATATGCAAGATTTATTTCTTGCATTACTATTATCCTTTAATAATCACATTACCAATATATTTTGGCGTAGAATAGGTACGTGACCAATGACCATTCATGCCATAATAATGACATTATTTTCTTATATCATCTCAAACCTCCTTCTAGAGGTGTGTGGTATATTCACTACCACGTTCATATTCTTTCAAGAATAAATATGTATTCATAAATCACATGCTGTCACATTCACAACATGAATGGACCATAATCATCTATATGTGCTTTACAAAATCTCATGTCAAATCGATGACAAATATTACTTTCACAGAGAGAAGGATTATTTTAAGAATCCTTATTATTCTCATTACCACAATGATGATGATTATAATTTCGTTTATTGCCACGTCCACGTCCATTGGTACTTTCACGTAATAATTTTGTTCTCTTTCAGACTTATTACATACTGCTATCACATTCTCTTAAGGGAACGAGAATAAAACAAATTCAATGGGACGTGTTTTCACTTCTTATGCTCAAAATCATACTTGAATTTGATCATGGCAAGACATAGAAATTTTATCACTTCGGATGGTTATAATTTCTTACAAACTTTATTGGAGTTACAATCAAAATTTATTGTCTTTGCTTATATTTAAAATCAAATTATAGAATTTCAAGAATTTAAAAGAGAAAAATAAAGTAAAATACTTACCTTAAATCCAGAATTTATTCCTCATGGAATCATGGAACAATTGACAATCATTATACTCAATGTTATGTATAAGTTAGAGCACAATGCACGTATCCCAGAGCCTCTACTCAATTGGTTGGAGTCTCGTGTTAATAACGTATTATAAAATAATAAAAGAAGAAGAAGAAAAAGAAGATTGTAGAGAAAAATAGGGAGAGAGAATTCTTATTTATTTGAGATGAATTACAATGGAATAGAACCATCTATTTATAGGGAAAAAGTGACTTAGTATGCGTTTGGACATAAGAATTATAAAATTCGAAAAAATGGTGAAAAAAGTTTTCAAGTGAAAATGATATTTGAAATTTAGAGTTATGTTTGGACATAAATTTCAGTTTGGGTTGTTTTTGAAGTTTTGTGAGTGATTTGAGTGAAAATTTTGAAAAATAGTTTTTTGCAGTTTTTCAAATTTTCGAAATTTCCAAAATGTATCTTCAAGTGAAAATTGAAAATTTTATGAACAAACGCTGATTTCGAAAAAAAGTGAATTTTCTTTTTAGAAAAATCTTCCATCAAATTTTATGTCCAAACTGGCACTTAGTCACTAAGTAACAAACTCTAAAATCTCTCTAAAATATAGACATTCACCTTAAATATAATTCTATTTATAATATTTTAAGTCCAATTTTTCGTACTTGTCCATAGGGGGAATTAAACCACTTGTTCTGAGTGATAGATTGATAGTTGAACCACTCAAGTAGTTACGTTAGATAAAAAAGTTAATAAAATGGAAATAAAATTAAAACTTGTGAGCAAAGTGCAAACTCTAGTACAGTTGTACCATAAGTGACAGCTATATCTAAACCATAACATATTTTGATTGATTGGCGATGTAATAATATAAAAAATAATCAAATACTTATGCATCAAATTTCTATATGCTAGGGTATTTTTTTTATAGACTAGTTATTGTTATCTACGTTATCATTCCTTTAAAAACTGAAATTGCTTAGCTGGATCGTTGTCTTATGAATAATATAGTAAAAACTTCACATAAATTTCAAAGTGATTTCAAACCGTAACTATTTTCAGTCAATCTGAAACTTACGAAGGATAATTTTGAGTTACAGACGCAATCCTATCGTTGTTCAAATTTAAGACTGTTGGTTCCAAAATTGTAAATTCCGTAACAATAACTCCTCAAAAGTACAAAACAAAAAAGACACGTTGGACTGATACAAAAAAGTGAAGAAACATTGCACACTTAACCTTGATACCAAATAATATAGTCATGGAAAAATATAGTAGTATATGTAATCTTCTCAGTTTTAGCATATGGCTATTGAATGGTGAGAATCTTTTTATGGAATGTGATCAGTAACTTTTTCATTTTAAACAATAATATCATTTTTTTCCTTATTAGAGAAAAAGATTATTGCAAAAGATTCACTTTCCTTTCATCGTTCAAATTTTAGACAGTAGGTTCATATTTGTAAAATTCCATAATACTCCCTTCAATTGCACACTTAACTTTGATACCAAATATAGACATGGAAAATATATATATAATCTCTTTAGTATTTAGAATATAGCTTGGAATGGTGAGAATCTTTTATGATATGCAATTAGTAAAAAATTCGAGACTTTGTTTCCCCTAGAAATTGTATATAAAAAAGCACAAAGAATCTCAAAAAAGAATCTCAAAAGACCATACATTTGTTCTTGTCCTTGAAAGTTGAACCACTTTCCCCTTTCTTCTTCTTCTTCTTCTTCTTCTTCTTCTTCTTCTTCTTCTTCTTCTTCTTCTTCTTCTTCTTCTTCTTCTTCTTCTTCTTCTTCTTCTTCTTCTTTAGAATTGACTCAAGGGCTTCCATTCGTGATATAGCTATTACTATTTTGGTCACACCCAAAAATCTTCCTATTTTAAACCCACTTCTCTCTAGGCACCCATCAATTAATACTCTTATTTTGCCTTTCCCTTCACACCCTTCAATTCCCGACGGCGTTGAGAACGTCAAGGATCTTCCCGCCGATGGGTTCCGTTCTATGATGTATACTCTTGGTAAACTTCAAGATCCCATCTTGGACTGGTTCAACAACCACCCTTCGCCGCCGTCGGCCATAATTTCCGATATGTTTTTGGGGTTCACTCACGAAATTGCTACCCAGCTCGGTATTCGCCGGTACGTGTTCTCCACCTCCGGCGCGTTGGCTTTATCAGTTGTTTATTCACTGTGGAGTGAAATGCCCCAAAGGAAAAATACCAACGATGAGGACGAGATTTTTGAACTCCCTAATATTCCGAATTGCCCAAAATTCCCTTGGTGGCAGTTATCTCCTATTTTTCGCAGCTATGTTAAAGGAGACCCAAATTCAGAATTCATTAGAGAAAGTTATCTTGCTGATATAGCGAGTCACGGACTCGTTGTCAACACGTTCACGGAGTTGGAAAGTGAGTATTTAGATCATCTGATGAAAGATTTGGGCCACGACAGGGTTTGGGCTGTGGGTCCAGTACTGCCTCCAGGCGAGGAAAATGATACCAATAATTCTGGTTCATCCAACAGAGGTGGTTCGAGCTCTGCTTTGGCTAGTGAAATATTAGCATGGCTCGACACGTGTGAAGATAACTCGGTTGTGTACGTTTGTTTTGGTAGTCAAGCTGTGTTAACAAACAAGCAAATGGAGGAGTTGGCAATTGCGTTGGAGAAAAGTGGTGTCAAGTTCATTTGGTCAGCTAAAAGGGCCACAAAAGGACACGTGTCGAACAATTACGGCGTGATTCCATCTTGGTTTGAGGAAAAAGTGGCTGGAAGGGGTTTGGTGATAAGAGATTGGGCCCCTCAAGTTTTGATCCTAAGGCACCGAGTCCTGGCTGCGTTCTTGACTCATAGCGGTTGGAACTCGACGCTCGAAGGCTTAGTTGCGGGTGTACCAATGTTAACGTGGCCAATGGGTGCTGACCAATTTGCAAATGCGAACCTTTTAGTGGACGAGCATAAGGTAGCAACTAGAGCTTGTGAAGGTGCAAAAACGATACCGAATTCGGATGAGTTGGCTAAGTTATTAGCAGAAGCTGTGCAAGGGAAAGGAGTTGAGCGAAGGGCACGAGCGTCGGAGCTGCGAAAAGCTGCATTGAATGGGATTAAAGAAGGTGGGAACTCATTTAAGGATTTGGAAACGTTCGTAAAGCATTTAAGGGAGGAGGCTACAAAAATCAAAAGGTAAAACAAACTTTTCGGTCTTGTCATGTCGATAGGCAAATAAAAATCCAAAAAGTTTGGTGCTTCACAACCCCACCATTTGAATCATCTTTAACCATGCCAATATGTAAGCATAGATTATCGATTAGATAAATTATAATGATATAGAGCCTATTTGACATAGATAAATATAAGTGTTGGAAAGTGTGTCTAAATGTTGAAATAAGTTGTTATGTATTGACTTCTTTGCATAAGTAGTTATTTATTGAATGGAAGTATTGAGCAGGCGTTTGGACATAAGAATTATAATATTTGGAAAAATGGTGGAAAATTTTTTAAAGTGAAAATGGTATTTGAAATTTAGAGTTGTGTTTGGACATAAATTTCAATTTGGGTTGTTTTTGAAGTTTTGTGAGTGATTTGAGTGAAAATTTTGAAAAATAGCTTTTTGCAGTTTTTCAAATTTTTGAAAGTTTTCAAAATGCATCTTCAAATAAAATTGAAAATTTTATGAACAAACGCTGATTTTAAAAAAAAGTAATTTTTTTTTAAAAAAATCTTCCATTAAATTTTATGTCCAAACGGGCTCTAAATCTAATGTACTTAATAAGCAGTCAAAAAATTTCTTTAAACGACTAAATTGCTTATAAAGCTATTTACAAAAAATAAATAAATAATTAAATAAAAGATAGATGGACAAACGTTGAAAATGGAATGATAAAAAAATATAGGAGTGTTATTTTGGACATAAAATAATAAAAACATTGATCAAACTAACAATTCTTATAAGCTGTTAAACTTTTTATTTATTAGCATTTTATATTTTTCAAATCCCTATAGAAGTCCAAAAGTTATCGTTAAGTTGCCCAAACTACCCTCATAGTGAATAGTGATCAACTTTACCTATTTTTCCTTGGTTATATCATTATCTCGGGTACTAGAAATATTTGGTCCCCTTATTACTTTCCATTAGAGTTGTGCATCTTCAATGACATACGTCTTACTTTCATATTACTATTTACTAGTATAATTTACTCTTCATCGTTGTCTTTTATTTTGAATGACGGGGATGGTCAAGGAAAAATTATTTATTTAATGAGTTAGAAAAATCATTGCAAAGTTAGTATAACATCTTGGCGGTGGTCGGAGAGTTGGTAGAGGCTGATCATAGACTGCTTACTTTATTGGGGATCTAGCAGAATAATCTTATTAGCTGACCTGATATTTCCGGGGTTTAAATTATAAATAAGACAGAATAATTTTAACCGGTTGTACTAAGTTATTTATTTTATGTTGTATGTTGTTAAATTTGGCTTACTATTGACAGTTACTTGTTGTAATACATCACCTTAACCTAATGATGTATAATTGAAAAATATACATACACTGAGTTGCATTGGAATTAACTCGATGTGTGTACTAATTCAAGTTGTCTCTCAAGGTGTTAAATTGAGAGTAGTAATTATTATCTATAGAAAATAGAAGGCGGGGAAGGACATCTGAAGAGAAATGTCAATGCTTTCAGCAATTAATTTTACATGCACACTTCACACGAAGTTCACAATAATGTAAGTACTACATACTAACCAATAAAAATGAAGTCTTAAAAGCAATTAATTCCGTCCAAAGTAAGCTAGTATAGCTTCTGACAGTTAAGTTAGAAGGCCGCAATTTTGGGAGGATACGAAGAAAGCTAGAGTCTATCTCATTATTGGATTTGATGAATTTCTCATACCTTGAGCGGACAAGCTAATGAGATCAGAATGAGTTAATAAGGTGGTAAGTTACCAATTCGATGAGGTCATGGGTAAACCATCTGCTAAATTTGTTACTGAGGAACTGATGATGAAGAATGACTTGGTAAAATTGGCATGAACAAGTTTTGACCTTATCTTTTCTGTTATTTTATTAATTCTAACACCTCTTCACCACCTATACCCTATGCCCATTTACAATTTGAATAGAAGAAAATGGCTTTGTAAAAATTTATGATGTGTTACTTTCAGTTCTATTATGTATACAAAGGAAAAATAAAAAAAAAATTACAAAAATAATTATAAACAACAACAACAATAACCCAGTAAAATCTCACTAATGGGGTTTGGAGAGGGTAGTGTGTATGCAGACCTTACTCCTACCCCCAAAGGAGTAGAGAGGTTGTTTCCGAAAGACTCTTGGCTCAAGAAAACAAAAAGACAAAAGGACAAAAAGAGACAATATTAGTATCACCACAGCAATCATAGAAAAAATAGAAACACCATGAAATGCAGAAGAAAGATGCAAAGCAAAAGCGATAGCTAGTAAATAGGGCATGTACTGAAAAGTGAAGTAGTAAAACACAATATTGTCACTAGCTATCTTAGACAAAAACCCTACCTGGCTAGTCCCACAATGGTACGAAGTAAGTCAAGACTCAACTACATCCTAACCTACAACTTTAATACTCGACCTCCACATCTTACTATCAAGTGTCATGTCCTCGAAAATCTAGAGCCTCGCCATATCCTGTCTGATCACCTCTCCCTAATACTTCTTAGGCCGCCCTCTACCTCTTCTCGTGCTCTCCACAACTAGCCGCTCACACCTCCGTACCGGAGCATCTAGGCTTCTCCTTTGAACATGTCTGAACCATCTAAGCCTCGCTTCCCGCATCTTGTCATCAATGGGAGCCACATGCACCTTCTCCCGAATAATATCATTCATAATCTTATCTATCCTAGTGTGTCCCCACATCCACCGCAACATCCTTATTTCTGCTACTTTTATCTTCTGGATATGTGAGTTCTTAACGGGCTAATACTCAGCCCCATACATTATGGCAGGTCTAACCACCGCTTTATAGAACTTACCTTTGAGTATTGGTGGCACTTTCTTGTCACACAGGACTCCAGATGCTAACCTCCACTTCATCCATCCTACCCCAATACGGTGTGTGACATCCTCGTCGATCTCCCCTCCCCCTGGATAACCGAACCAAGGTACTTGAAGCTGCCTCTACTCGGGATGACCTGCGAATCAAGCCTCACATCCACGCCCACTTCCCCCGGCTCAGCGCTGAACTTACACTCCAGGTATTCCGTCTTTGTCCTGCTCAGCTTGAAACCTTTAGATTCAAGAGCATGTCTTCAAACCTCCAGCCTCTCGTTAACACCGGCTCGCGAACTCATCAATCAGAACTATGTCATCGGCGAATAGTATGCACCATGGCACCTCCCCTGAATATGGTGTGTTAACGAGTCGATCACCAGGGCGAATAAGAATGGACTGAGCGCAGAACCTTGGTGTAACCCCATTACAACCGGAAATGCTCAGAGTCGCCTCCTACTGTCCTAACTCGAGTCTTATCCCCATCATACATGTCCTTAATCGCCATAATGTAGGGAATCGACACACCTTTTGCCTCCAGGCATCTCCAGAGAACTTCTCTAGGAACCTTGTCATATGCTTTAATCCTTTTTCCTCTCTTTGTACAGTTCCACCAACCTCCTAACAAGGTGTATAGCTTCTGTAGTCGAACGACCCGGCATGAACTCGAACTGGTTGTCGGATACAGACACTGTCATCCTCACCCTCGCTTCAACCACCCTCTCCCACACTTTCATGGTATGACTCAGTAATTTGATACCCCTATAATTGTTACAATTATGGATATCACCTTTGTTCTTATACAATGGGACCACCGTACTCCACCTACACTCATCCGGCATCTTTTTCGCCTTATAAATAATATTAAACAACCTAGTTAACCACTCCAAACCTGCTCTCCCCACACACTTCTAAAATTTCACCGGAATCTCGTCTGGCCCGGTCGCTCTGCCCCTACTCATCTTACGCATATTCCCACGACCTTTTCAACCTCGATACGCCTGCAGTACCTAAAGTCACGGTGACTCTCGGAATACTCCAATTCGCCTAGCACAATATCCCGATCCCCTTCTTCATTCAGAAGTTTATGAAAGTAAGTCTGCCATCTCCTCTTAATATCGGCATCTTCCATCAATACTCTACCATCTTCATCCTTGATGCATCTCACTTGGTCCAAATCCCGAGCCTTCCTCTCTCTCAACTTGGCCAGCAGGAATAACTTCTTCTCCCCGCCTTTTTTACCCAGTTTCTCGTACATACGACCATAAGCCGCAGTCTTAGCCTCCGTGACCGCCAGCTTAGCCTCCTTCCTAGCTGTCTTATACCTCTCCATGCACGCTCGCCTCTCCTCCTCATCTATGCTCCCCACTAACTTTAGGTACGCCGCCTTCTTCGCTTCCACTTTACCTTGGACCACTTCATTCCACCACCAGTCTCCTTTGTGCCCACTAGAGACGCCCGCCGAGACTCCTAACACCTCTCTCGCAGCCTCCCTAATACAGTCTGTTGTCGCTGACCACATAGTGCTCGTGTCACTACTGCTCCTCCAAGCTCCCATAGCCGACAACCGCCCCTCCAACTCTTGGGCTTTATCCTTAGTTAAGCTCCCCACCTGATTCTCGGTCTTCCTCGAGTAGACATTTTCTTCCTCTTTAACATAATACCAACGTCCATCACCAAGAGCCTATGCTGCGTCACGAGTATCTCACCCGGAATCACCTTGCAATCCTTGCACAGTCCTCTGTCACCCCTCCTGAGGAGGAGATAGTCAATTTGAGTCTTCGCCACCGCATTTTGAAAAGTAATCAAATGCCCCTCCCTCTTCGGAAAGCTAGAGTTCGCAATCACCAACCCAAAAGCCTTAGCGAAGTCCAACAGCGATGTACCTCATCCGTTCCACTCCCCAAAATCGAAGCCTCTATGCACCTTGCCATAACCACCTGCAGTCGACCCAATATGCCCATTGAAATCCCCTCATATGAATAGCTTCTCAGTAGGCGGAACCTGGCACACAATCTCATCTAACCCCTCCCAGAAGCGCCGTTTAACCTCCTCATCTAGGCCCACATGCGGCGCATAGGCGCTATCGACGTTTAAGGTGCACTCTCCAACCACCAACTTAACAACCATCAATCTATCATTCACTCGTCTAACCTCGACCATAGACTCTCTAAGTTCCCTATCCACCAAGATGCCCACTCCATTCTTACCTTTCTGGACTCCTGAGTACCAAAGTTTATACCCGTCTGCGTCCTTCGCCCTCGACCCTACCCACCTAGTCTCCTGGACACACGCTATATTGACCCTCCTCTCTGGAGGATCTTCGCCAACTCTATAGACTTACCCGTCAATGTACCTATGTTCCATGGCCCAATTCTCAACCTACAGACACCCTTGTTCCCTTTACCTTCATTGCCTCCCGCCCCACCCCCTAACCCCTGCCCTACCTCTCACCCCACCCCCCGTTACCCCCCGAGGACATGACCTCACTCGACCATCCCAGACCACAGCCACTATACCTACGGCAGAGTAAGGGGAGTCACTATCACACACTAGGCAACAGACCAAACCAGAAGAAGACAAGTTGTAACTACACGCACACTAATACGGTGAATCAACTAATACGAACTAAGATGACATCAATTTAACTAACACAACAAAGGGAAACAGGAAAACGGGAGGTACCAACTCACGCGAGTCCAATATTAACAAATAGCAAATTCTAAGCAAGAACAATATAACCTGAAGTCACAATGAGTGCCGAGAAAGGTGTTGTCCACAGAAGCTATGTTTTGGAAGTTCCCGCCCGCTTCGCCCGAGGCTCGCTAGAAAATTATCTCAGCCTCCGCCACCGCCAGGCTAGGTCAGTGCACCAGAAAATAGGGGGCGGGGTGAAAAAGACGAGGTATAGGGGAGAGAAACAAGGGAGAAGAAGAAAAGGGAAATATAAAAGGGGGGGAGGGCAGATCTGGAAAGCAAAAGGAGGGGAGAAGAAGACAAGAAAGAAAGGGAAGTAACGGGGAAGAAGAAGAAGAAAGCATGAGAGAGAAATAGAGGAAAAGAAGACAGGGGATGGGGTGGGGTGGGGTGGGGTGGGGGTCTTACCTGGTCCGGTAGTCGCCGTAGGTTCGGTGATAGGGATGATGGAGCGATCGGAGAAAGACGTTAGAGAGAGACGTTAAAGTTGGAAAGTCGAATGGTTTGAAAAAAATAATTATAAAACTAAATATAAATATGTGTAAAAGATTACAAAGCTATTTGTCTTTCCCCACTTTTACATACCGCACAAGGATTATCAATTCTTGGCCCTTTTAGTAGCCAGTGTTTGGGCTGCCTCACTTCTTAGACAAAAGCCTATTAGTGTAGTACTTTTATTTTTACAAAAATATTATCCGGGCCCAATTGTATAGTATCCGGCCTAGTCCAAAGGTGTAAACAACTACTCCCTCCGTTTCAATTGTAAAAATTACACGGGGCGCCCTATTTGGTCGCCCCCATTTAACTTATACCCACTTTTTAAATAATTCCAGGCCTCTTTCTCCTCCTTCTCTTTCTTCGTTTTCTTCTTCTCCTCCTCCTCCTACTCCTACTCCTCCTTCTCCCCCTTCTTCTTCTTCTTCTTCTTCTTCGGGTGATAATGATTTTATATGGTGGTTGTGAACATATTTTAATGTAGTTTATAATTTTTTACAATGGTGAGCTATTATGACGCTTTATTTTTTACTATTGCTTAGGGTTTCTTCTTCTTCATTTTCTTAATTGCAAAATGGGTTCATTAGATTTATTGTTATTTTAACAAATTGATGATTGGAGTTTGTTCGTGATGATATTTGGAGGTTATGTTTCAAATTTGAGCTCATTTGGAGTAGATTTAGGTATTAAATCGTATATTGAATTTTTATAATTCGAAGAACAAATTTCTATTTCTAGGCAATTTGCACTTCAGGCCTATTTGGCCTTAAGTGCATAAAAACGTTGGTTGCACTACAGACCTTTTGGCCTTAAGTGCATCTGAAGTGCAATTTTTCACTTTAGACTTATTGGCCTTAAGTGTAGCAAAACGTTTGTGGCACTTCAGACCTTTTGCCCTTAAGTGTATCTGAAGTACAATTTTTCACTTCAAACTTATTGGCCTTAAGTGTAGCAAAACGTTTGTTGCACTTCAGACCTTTTGGCCTTAAGTGCATCTGAAGTGCAATTTTTCACTTCAGACTTATTGGCCTTAAGTGCATGAAACCATTGGTTACACTTCACACCTATTTGGCCTTAAGTGCATGTGAAGTGCAAATTTTCACTTCAAACTTATTGGCCTTAAGTGAATGAAAATATTTGTTGCACTTTAGACTTTTTGCTCTTAAGTGCATCTGAAGTGCAATTTTTCACTTCATACTTATTGGCCTTAAGTGCATCTGAAGTGCAATTTTTCACTTCAAACTTATTAGCCTTAAGTGCATGAAACCATTGGTTACACTTCAGGCCTATTTGGCCTTAAGTGAATTTGAAATGCAATTTTTTTATTTTAGACTAATTTTTTTTAACTTCAGACCCGATAAGTCTGAAGTTGATTGTAAAGTGGGTACGTTTGCAAACATTTTTGCAAAGTGGGTATAGGTTCAATTGTGACCCCAAAATCGGGTATAGATGCAAAATTCCCGTATCAATTTATGTGAAATTATTTTTTTATTAGTCTGTGCCAAAAAGAATGATCACATTCCTAATAAGGAAACTTTCCAATTTTCGGATTACAGTAATGCCCTTACCATCTTCTCTTTTGAAGCACTAACTCTAAAAGTAAGTAACTTTTGCATTTTTTGTTATGCTGAATAGTCAACATTTTTATACTTACAATTTCAAACCTCTTCCATGTCGGATTTGGCTTTTCTCTCAATCTTTCTTTTCTAACTTTTTCCTTATTCTTTTTTTTATCCTCACATTGCTTTTTCTCTTATTCTTCTTTGTTGACTTTTTCCCTTTTTTTTCTTTCTTATCCTCACATTTTTTGTTGCGATACCCATTTATTTTTATCCGAATTTGGTTAATTGCAAGCCATTTGTAATTTTTTTTAATTACTCCATTACACCAAAGTCATTAGATAACTAACGGCAAACACTCGCATATGATCCAAATCGTATAGCGGTGAACAACACCAATAAACTTTCAGAAATAGACGATTGCTTTAAAATTTGTTGTAGTCTTCAATTATAGAGGTCAAAATACAATCTTATTCCCAACAAAATGATTTTAATATTTCAAGACAAAATAAGCAACCCTAATGGGATTTTAATTTCTTTATCACAAGTCCTCTAGCTCAAGTGTTCCAATATGTCATAAAATTCCTTATAAATGCATGAGTCTTGACCATTTGGGGATTACAGAATTCCCACAAACATAAACTTATAAATGCACTAGACTTCCCACAAACATAAACTTAACATTTGCAGCTTCTCAAAAAAGCACGAGACTTTACAAGGAGAGAAACTATACAAAACCTACATATCAAACGTTCTGAGCTTCTTTAAATACATAGCCTTTACAAGAGAGGATTCCATAGAAACTACAGACTTGATGTTCATAACTTCTTTAAATACACAAGTCTATGCAAAAAGAGAGGTTATACAAAAACTACATGATGGTTAAGTTTACAAAATATCACATTTGAAGTAGAGCTACAGCTTCATTGACTACGCCAACGTCACAACGAACTTGAATAGGAAGATTTCCTTCTCGTTCTAATCTATCCCTTTTCATATCTTTCAGCACCTCAGCCATGCAAGACTGTAGAGTGAGAAACACATATTTGAGTTGGTGAACTTCCATCTCATTAAAAGATTTTTCAACTGCATTTATTAAGTCATCAATAGTTGAAGGAGTCATTTGTTACTGAAGTGATTGAATAGCTCTGAAGAATCCAAGGTTTAAAACATTTAGATCTGGACTATTAGGAGGTTGAAAGCATAACCTAATATCAAAACCATCCTGTTTGGCAGCTTCATTAAATTCTACGTCGTTGACGCTAAGATGCGGTCTTGCGTTATCTTGTTGGATAAAAATAGGAGCATTTGCATGTGGAAGTGGCCATTTTGATCGAATCGCTGGGAGAACCTTTTTAATTAAACAACTCCTAGTGACATCTTTAGTGACAGATAAAATAGGCTTTGTTTCCAAAGTTCCAGCCACTCGAATTTTGCTACTCCTTTTAGCTGGTTCCTTGACAACAAAAGGAAAGATTCATATTTTCCCTGAAAACAACTCTACTCCATCTTCATCAAACCTAGGGCGTGATACAACGTCCATAAACATAACTTTCATTATAAAATTCTATCACGGCCATAAACATAACTTTCATTATAAAATTCTTACTTTGGCAAAACCTATAAGGGTTTGGTTCTTGTTCTTCGGGGAGAAGATAATACCTTTCCCTTTTTTTTGGCTAGAAAGAACCATTTTTCATCAATATGGACATAGTTAAACATGTCTAAAAATATAGGATTCGAATGAAGTGTACTTGATTCAATCATTGACAAACAGAATTCAAGCCTTGCTTTTTTTTTGTTCTCTGTCAAATGTGGTTTTATGGCATTGGTGTATGCCCTTATATCTCCTTCTTTGAAGCGCCGAAACATAGTTGATGCTGACATATCCACAGCACAAGCCAAAGATCCAATATTTGTTCGACGACCAAAGAGGCACCTCCTTGACCATATCATTGTCGATTTCAAATCGTTTCCTACCAACTCTACCTGCAAGATTTGTAGATACATCTAACTGAGTACCATTATGAACACATTATTTTGTTTGTACCCAAATTCGTTGTACAATGCTTTTTGAAGCATGAAACAGAACATTAGCTCGTTTTAAAGACCCGTAATTAATAGACCCACTTTTGCTTTCCTTTAAAAGGAATTCCGCAATAGCTTGACGTTCCTCAATATTTAGTCGTTTCTTACTCCTAATTGAATCTGATTGACTCATCTATTTACATTAACTACAAACATAAAAGGTACAGAAAAACAGTGAAAGCAGAAAGAATATTCAACATCTCTGTACAAATACAAAAGCTCTTCACAAATTTAAAATTTAGTGTTGCCGCAAATAGAAGAGAGAAATATTTACCGCTCAACTATTACTAATTCAGAGATAGCGCCAAATTTCATTAAGTAAATATTTTGAAAAGAAAAACCTTCAGATCTCATTACAAACTTAGTAATATAGGAATAAAATAAATTTCAAATGAAGTTAGTTTAATATACCTGGGTTATTGAGAAATCCATAGGAAATGTTCTCAACAACTTGAATCTTGGTTCCTAGAGAGAGAATTCAACGAAGACTTTCTATTCAATTGGGTCTCCAATTTCTTTAATTATTGATATAGTATATGGTTGATAAGCATTAGTAATTGAAAGGAAATTGGGAGATTTGGACACGGTAATTGACAGGTTGTCATATGCAGTGAGGAGATGGACTTGTCAGATTTGTTTGACTTTCTATTCTTTAGAAGGTGGGTTGCTCTGATGGTAAGCACCCTCCATTTCCAACCAAGAGGTTGTGAGTTCGAGTCACCCCAAGAGCAAGGTGGAGAGTTCTTGGAGGGAAGGATGCCGAGGGTCTATTGAAAACAGCCTTTCTACCCTAGGGTAGGGGTAAGGTCTGCGTACACACTACCCTCCCCAAATCCCACTAGTGGGATTATACTGGGTTGTTGTTGTTTGTTGTTGTCTATTCTTTAGAAGAGCTTTTCGTTGAATATTAATCAGTGGGCCCTTAAGGGTATTATTGTAACTTGCTACATTTTTAGCTTACATGGCAAAAGTCTTCCCTCATTTATTAAACTCTGTGCCCGTCAAATTGGTTCATATAAATTGAAACTCATGGAGTATAATAGATATATACACTTTAGAATTTTCTAGAAAGGAAAATATTATGAAATAATAAGAAAAAAATCTCTCTTTTCCCTCTCGATTTAGGGTTTCTTTGCTTTAATTTCTCTCAATTGACTCTAATAATGGAGTCTAACATGGTATCAGAGCTTTGCAATCGATCCGTCTTGCTCAGAGCTTTCGTTCGATGGTAACCGTCGAGTTTGATTTAGTGGTTTTGATTCGGAACGGAGATGTTCAGTCGGTACGATTTGGGGACTTCTTCGAGGTTTTCTTTTGTTTCTGCTCTTAGAAGACCTTAGCTTCTTCAGGTGTAAGAAGGAGGGTAAAAACTCTGTCTTTCATCTGCATAGCAACATCTAAGTGTGATTTGGGTTTCTTATGTTCACTCTCGTGTGTGATGTAGTGATATCTGTATTATATTGTTCATCTGCGACTTGTTACTTTGCAAAATTGTTATTACATTTGAATATGGGGAGTCTTTCGTATATTACTGATGGATTTGTTGAGTTCACTTTGGACTCATCTCACCCTTTCTATGTGCATCCATTTGATAGCCCTGGTAGTCAATTGGTTGTTATCCCTTTCAATAGGACTGGCTTTGTTCACTGACGTAGTAGAATACTCACTTTATTGTCTGCTAAAAACAAACTAGGGTTAGATACTGGTAAAGTTTCATAACCTCCACCTAATTTTCCCTATTACCCTTTCTGGGAGCAATGTAATGATATGGTAAACGCTTGGATTACCAATTCATTAACTAGAGAGATAGCAGTGAGTGTTATGTGTCTCAACATTGCTAGGAAAATGTGGAGTGATATAAATGAAAGATTTGGGCAATCTAATGGATCCAAATACATTCAAATCCAAAGGGAAATCAGTTCTACCTCACAAGGGTCTTTTGATATTGCCACCTATTTGACTAGAATAAGGGCCCTCTATGATGAATTGGATTTTGCCTATGTTGGTCCTACATGTTCTAGTAGGGCATTACCCAAGTTTATTGAAGATCAATACCTCTTTCAATTCCTAAGTGGATTAAATGAGTCATACTCCACTGTGAAGAATAGTATCATGCTCATGTCTACACTCCCATCTGTTAATAAACCAAATTCTCTGCTCCAATATGATAAGAGTCAAAAGTAGAATCAGCCTCAAACCTTGGGTTTTTCTGTTAATTTAGCATCATTCTCTGCTACTCTATCTAATTCCAACCATCCAGTCAATCACCAACAAAATGCAAGATCTTTTAATCTAATGATCAACTTTATGTAACGACCCGGCCGGTCGTTTTGACTATTGCAATCTCGTTCCCCCATTTACTGCTCAAATTGTGAATTACAGTTGTTATTTGGCTTGCCGGGGTAATTGGTTTGGGTTCGGTGAGGTTTTGAAATGATTTGGAGCGCTTAGTTCCAAGGTTTAGAATTTAAGTTGAAAAGATTGACCGGATGTTAACTTATGTGTAACGACCCCGGAGAAATTTTGCTAAGAAAATTAAATTTTGGTGGTGCCGATGTAGATCAATTAGTACAAAGATTATAGGGCTCAGACTTTTTGGTTTGAACAATGCACCGATGTGTAAAGAAATTTTTTTTCGGAAATTGGTCATTTCTGCGACCAATATGCAGTCGCAGAATCACTCTGCGGACCGCATAATGGTCGCAAAGTGGATCAGGAGAGGGGCAAGATTGAGAAAAATCTGTGAGGCACTATGCGACCGCAGACCTATTTTGCGGTGCATTATGCTACCGTAGAATAAGTATGCGGGACGCATAATGACCGCAGACCGAGTCAGTAACGCCCAGCTTTGGAGGCCAAATTATGCAGCCGGTATGCGGACCGCATACCTGTTATGGGATCGCATAACTGCGTCAGATCTTCCATTCTTTCTAATTTTTGATCCGACCCAACTTCAATTTATAGTCCTTGAAGCTCATTTTTTAGCCAAAAATCTGATATTTTAGAGAGATGTGAGAGCATTTTAGAGAGAAAAAGTGAAAACTTAGTGATTTATCCATCAATTCTTGTTCAAAGTTTGAAGATTTCACAAGGATCTTGCTAGGGCTTCAAAGAGATAAGAATTTCTTTCCCTAATTCTTCAATTTCGGATTTGGAGTAAAGATGATTGATTAATAGTATGATTCTTGGGTATAGAGTATCATATATACATACCAATAAAGTTATGGAAAGATTGTTAAGTTCAAATGGGTAAGGATTGGGTTGAATATGATAGAAATCTTCATAGACTTTAATTGAAGATTTGAGGGTCGAGTTTGTGTCGGATTTTGGTAAAATTTATATGGTTGGACTCGTGGTTGGATGGACGTTTATATTCTATAACTTTTGTCGGGTTCCGAGACGTGGGCCCTACAGGAGATTTTTGAGTTAATTTCGGATTTTATTGGAAAAATTAGTATTTTCTTATGAAATTAATTATAATAATTTGTATTGACTGATTCGAATTAATTGTGGCTAGATACGAGGTTTTCGGAGACCAATTCTCTTGGCAAGGGCTTAGCGGAATAAATAATTACACGGGTTGAGGTAAGTAACAATTATAAATCTGGTCCTGAGGGTATGAAACCCCGGATTTTGGTATCATGTGATTATTTTGGAGGTGGCACACATGATAGGTGACGGGCGTGTGAGCATGCACCGAGGGGATTGTGACTTGGTCCATCCCGGGAAACTGTAAAGTTGAATAATTTATTGTTAGTTATATGATCTCTATGTATTGAAGAAATTTGACTATAAATCATGTTAGAAATCATGCTTAGGCTATATTATAGTACTGTTGAGACCCGTAGAGGTCGCGTACTTGTTGAATTATTTGCTAATTGATGTCTTTTACTCAGTCATGATTTTTTTGCGTATTATACCTCATTCTTTCTGGATATTTGTTGATATACTATGTTATCTTTGTTTGGGCTGATATTTGTGATTTCTGAGAGCCCGAGAGACTTGAGAGGTTGAGGACTGAGTAAGGTCGAGGGCCTGTAAGGATATTATGGCACGTGAGTTGTCCGTGCAGCACGTGAGTTGTCCATGTAGATTATGGCGCTTGGGCTGTAGGAGCCCCTCCGGAGTCTGTACACAGCCCCAGTGAGCGCGGGTACCCATTGAGTGTGAGTGCTAAAGGCTGAGAGCGAAGTGGTTGAGCTGTTGTGATAAGTTGAGTGACTGTTGTCTAAGAGGCTATACTTGCTTTACATTTGTTGTTGCGCTTGGTTGCTATCTATCATTGTTGTATAATCTCTAAAAGAATTTATATCCGGATTACTTGGAATTGAACTATATAAAATTGATTTGACTTAAACTGCTGGATTTGAAAGCATGTCTATTCTCTGTTGGAACTACTGAAAGTGAACTATGACTGTGTAGCTCGTCATTATCTTCAGTTCCTTAGTTATTATTTTTACTTGCTGAGTTGGTTGTACTCATACTATACCATGTACTTCGTGTGCAGATCCAGGTGTTCCTGAACATAGCGGGTATTAATTATTTCGCGCAGTAGACTTTCAGGAGATTTTGAAATAGATGCCGTGTTCCGCAGACCTTATCTTTCCTTCTCTATCTCCTTGTTTACTGTATTTGGTCTCAGACTATTATAGACCGTATTTTCCAAACTTGTACTCACATTAGATGCTCATGTACTCAGTGACACCAGATTTTGGGAGTGGTGTATCAAAAATTGCTAGATCTTTGGTATTGTATTAAACGTTACATTTTGAAATTTAAAGGAAATCGTGGGTTATTGATGTTGTCGGCTTGTCTAGTACTGAGATAGGTGCCAACACGACAGGTTAGGATTTTGGGTCGTAACACTTTAACCCAAAAGGAACTCATCCTCTGTGTCCTGCAAATACTGGAAAACTCCTGGTCACACAGTAGATAAATGTTATAGGCTTCATGGTTTTCCTAGTGACTTCAAATTCACCAGAAACAAGAGATCTGCTTCTTGAGCTCAAGTAGAAGAAGCTACTGTTGATATGGGTCGTGCAATCAAATCTAGTGAATCCATAACCTATGGTTTCACCAAAGAACAATATCAACACCTCATGTCTTTGTTTCAGCTGGCTCACATCTCTCATGGCATCCATTATTCAACCTCTGGTGACAATGTTGCTTATGCCAACTTTACAGAGGTATGTCATCTACCCATAGATGAATTCTCTATAGTTAATCTTGCAGTACATTGTTTGTCTACTCAGTTAGGAAAAATACATTGGATACTAGATTCAGGTACAACCAATCATATGACCTCTAATAAACAATTCTCACACAATTTACAATCTTTACCTAAACCTTACTTAATAACCCTACCAAATGGCTATAAAATCAAATTAATATTTACTGGTTTATTACAACTTAGAACAAACATTGTTTTGCACAATACTCTTTTAGTTCCTTCATTTCAATTCAACCTTACCAACTTCTTTTTCAATTACAATGCTTAGCATTATTTAGCAGTCATTCTTATTTTTATAGGGCCCTTCTCTCAAGAGATCATTGAAAATTGGTATGGCTTCTCATGGGTTGTACTTTCTGCTCCCTGGTATGGCTGAGTATTCACCTTTTGTTTCTGCTATTCCTTCTGGTAATGCATGTAATGTTTCTAATTTTGTTTCCCATTTTCCTAGTCCCTCTTGTACTTCTTTCACTAGTGTTAATAAAATGAAATTGTTTTGGCATCAAAGATTGGGTAACATGCCTTTTATCTGACATAGTTCCTTATAAGCAGTCTTTCTCCTGTCATATTTGCCCTATGGCTAGGTAACAGAGACTTCCTTTTCCGGAAACTCATATCAAGTCTACTTCTTTTTTCTAATTAGTTCACCTAGATCTCTGGGGGCCAATCACACCAAGACATACAATGGTTGTAGATACTTTCTCACCATTTTTTATGACTTTTCTAGAGTGACCTAGACCCATATTTTATCATGTAAAAGCAATGCCTTTCAATTATTACAGCTTTCACCAAAATGGTCCAAAATCATTTCCACTCTTCTGTTCAAACATTTAGAGCTGCAATGCTTTTGAACTAGGTGGTAGTTATGAAGCAAAGACATTCTTCTCTGAAAATGGGATACTTCACCAAACCACTATTTTTTATACCCCACAACAGAATGGGTTGGTGAGAGAAAACATAAACATTTATTGGAGACCTCTACAACCTTGATTTATCAATCCCATCTTCCTGTCACATATTGGGGTGAATGTGCCTTGACTTCCACTTATATAATCAATAGAATGCCCTCTTCTGTCTTGGGCAATATTTCTCATTTTCAAAGATTACATGGTGTCTCCCCTTATTATGACCATCTTAAATATTTTGGATGCCTCTGCAATGCTACTACTCCTAAACCTGGCAGAGATAAATTCTAATCTAGGGCAATCATATGTGTTTTCCTAGGGTATCCATGTGGTAAAAAGGGTTACAAATTTCTTAATCACACCAATCATTCTATTCTTTTCTCCAAATATATGGCCTTTCATGAGCGTATCTTTTCTTACTCTTCACCTTCTGTCCTTGACCATCCTTTTCCTCTTATTCCTTATGTGGATAGTGTCTCCTCATCCCTCTCTATCTGTACCTTCTCCTCCCTTTTCTGCACCTTCTCATGTTCCTCATATTTCTCCTTCTTCACACCCATCTGATTTACCTCCTTCTGACTCTCCTACTTCCTTATCTAAATCTCCTACCATTACCCTTTTCCATCTTCTCCTCCACTTAGAAAGTCTAGTAGGGTCTGCCATATTCTACCTTATCTTAAGGACTATGTTTGCTCTTTTGCCCTTTCCAACCCTGTATCTGGGATCTCCACGGTTTCCCCTACTGAGCTGCAAATGTAAGAACCTTTTTTTACCAGCAGGTTGTCTCTCATCCTGTTTAGCAAGAGGCTGTGCTACAGAAATTTCAGGCCCTAGAGGTAAACCATACTTTGGAGATTATTCCCCTTCCTCCTTAAAAGAAGCCTATCCCCAGCAAATGGGTTTATAAGATTAAACAAAAGTCCAATGGCTCAATTAAAAGGTACAAAGCGAGGTTAGTTATTAGAGGTGACACTCAAAATGTGGGTATTTATTATAGTGAGACTTTCTCTCATGTTGTTAAGTTCACCACTATCGAGTGTCTTATTTCTCTTGCTGCCAAGAGGGATTGGACTGTGTATCAACTTGATATAAATAACGCTTTTCTTCATAGTGACCTTCATGAAGAGGTCTACATGAAACTTCCACCTGGTCTTCAGATTTCTGCTTTTGTGGCTTTTGTTTCTTCTCCCTTAGTTTGCAATTTCAACAAGTCTCTTTATGGCCTCAAATAGGCTTCCAGACAATGGTTTTCCAAATTGTCTGAAGCTCTGCTCTCAAGAGGCTACACTTCAAGTGAGAATGATTATTCCTTCTTTACCAGATCTTCTAATACTTCTTTGTGAGTCCTAGTTATATATGTTGATGATATATTACTTGCTGGGGATGATGTAGCTGAGCTTGACAGTCTGAAGTCTTTCTTGGACTCTCAGTTCAAGATTAAAGACCTGGGGTCTGTCCATTATATTTTGGGCCTGGAAGTTATCAAGAATAGTCAGAGATATTGGGTCAGTCAACACAAGCTTGCTTCTGACCTCTTGGATGAATTCAATTGCCATCATTTATCTCTTGTAGTGACTCATATTGAATCTTCTTCCAAGCTCACTTCTGACATGGGCCAGCCCCTTACTGATCCCAGCCTCTACAGTAGACTTGTGCGGAAACTCAACTTTTTACAGCACACTAGACCAAACATTACCTTTTCTGTTCAACACTTGAGTCAATTCCTTCAGACTCCTCAGTTTCCCCATATGTTAGTTGTTATTCATGTTCTCAAGTATTTGTTGAATGATCCTGGCAAGGTATTCTATTATCCAGGTCCCCTGATACATCTCTTTTAGCATACTCTGATTATGATTGGGATGTGCACAGTCTCGCAAGCTAATCACTAATTTTTCATTAGTTTTGGTGGGTTCCCTATTTCTTAGAAGTACAAGAAGTAGCCTACCATATCCCCTTCCTCTGTTGAAGTTGAGTACAGAGCTTTGAGGAAAGTTGTGGCTGAAATTTCCCAGTTGGTTCGTTTATTTGGTGACCTTGGTTTGACCTTCACTTCTCCTATTCAAGTGTTCTGTGACAGCTAGGCTACCCTACACATTGCCAAAATCCTGTTTCCACGAGAGGACCAAGTATATTGACATTGACTGTCATTTTGTTAGAGATTGTTTGCAGTCTCGATTGATTTCTCTTCACCATATTCCTTCTGCCGACCAGCCTGCTGATATTTTGACTAAGTCTCTTGAGAGCCTCTTCAGTATCATTTGCTTGGTAAACTTGGAGTGGCTTCCCCCTCCAGCTTGAGGGGGGTGTTGGGCTGCCTCACTTCTTAGACAAAAGCCCATTAGTGTAGTAGTTTTATTTTTACAAAAATATTATTTGGGCCCAATTGTATAGTACCCGACCCAGTCCAAAGGTGTAAACAAGTATAATAAATATATACACTTTACAATTTTCTGGAAAGGCACACGTTATGAAATAATAAGAAAATATCTCTCTTCTTTCTTTTCCCTCCCGATTTGGGATTTCTCTGCTTTAATTTCTCTCAATCGACCCCAATAATGGAGTCTAACACCCTGCAGATATAACAGATGTAACATGAAACACACACATACCGATGTTCACTTATCCTCGCCAGGGGAATGTGCTATTCCTTTTAAAGTCATCACCATATAGTCATCACTCACGAATTAGTTGTAGACTCGTAAATAAGACGGCTGAGCTTGCACAAGTTTACTTGGACTTTGTATCTACGGATTTGGGTCGAAAGAGAGTTTGGTCGTTCAACCCATTATATATTGTCTTTGGTGATAAAGGGCGAAGTTAACCAGTAGTCACTTTTATGTTTGCTATTAAAAATATATTTAAAGATTAGTCAATTTACCTAAACTTGAGGACTAAGTATCCTGAAAATTTGTATCATGAATTCTTGAGATGCTAATAAGAATTAAGGATTTAGTGTCCTAAATATTTTGAGCTGCTAATTTGAAATTCAGGTCAAACTGATAATTTAAAATTCAGCACATAAGATTCAAATTTTCGGACATAATTTTTGAACTTTAGGACACAATGTCCTAAAGTTTGGGCAAATTAGCTAATCACTAAATACGTTGTAAACTGTTAATATATATTGTAAATAACATACTTAAAAGTGGGTACCTTGTGACATTTGGTTTGAGCCCAATTACATTGTAGCAAGTGATACATTACCATGGTTTAACAAGTGTGATAGACGGGAGAAATTCAGAAATAGCCAGATTTACAAGTGGCCATTCAAAAATAGCCACAGTTTCAAAAGTAATCGAAATTTAGCCACTTTTCATGTCAAGATAAATCTGAACGAAAATACTGTTCAAAATCCGGAAAATACTCCAGCATAATATACTGGAACTCCAGTATAATATATTGGAGTTCCAGCAAAGTATACCAGTCCAGTATATTATGCTGGAAGTTCATACACAGGTGCTCGAATCTCCAGTATATTATGTTGGAACTTTCCGCGTGTTGGAGTTTCAGCATAATATGCTGGAAGTTCATACACGGGTGCACCGAACTCCAGTATATCATGTTGGACCGGTCTCTGTTGCAGTAAAATAGTGACTATTTTTCAATGACTTGGCTAACGCGGACTATTTTTGAATGACCAGTTCGAAAATTGGCTAGCCCGTGCTATTCTTACGTGATAGACGGTAGTGCATGTCCGTTTCGCGGTAAACTGAAGTGAAGGCGCTAAATGGAGTCAAAGGGCCCAAAAAGTTACATTTCATTTCCATGCTTGGATCCACTTAAATCTAAAAGTAATTTTAATTACTTCGCTGATAGTTGTATGTATGTAAACTAATTGAGACACATACGAAAGAACAGAGAGAAGAATATATACTATAAGAAATAATGTTCAATTGTCTTATCTAAGAAGAAGAAAAAGAAACTTAAGATTACAATGATGTTCTCTGTTAATTGGCTGCTAACCCTCAAGAGTTGTTAATGGTATAACAGGAATATTATATCTTTTACTTTTTAGTTAATTATCTCTTACTATAAAAATTCACCAGGCTAAACTGTCTCGCGATAAAACAAAAATAACATTCAATTACTGTAATTTCAACCAAAAAGAAAAATATGCCGTGAACATCCATAAGGGATTGATCATGCATGAAGTTTGGCGGTAAAAAAACAAATCAGCGTTGAGACCATGTGATATTACAGTGTTTCATCAGCGCCATATTGAACTTTAATCATAAAATAATGTGACTGAGATTCTTACCAGTAGTATATAATTAAAAAGATGTGGTCTTCCTGTTTTGACCAGTGCAACTGATTAGAGTATTAACGAATCAATACACTGATACTATAGCATTTTTTAACTTCATCTAACGAACTAGAAAAGACAAAACTATGGCAATATGACGGTGCTAATACAAGGCACAAGATAGAAAAGGCCTTATCTGAAGAGTCATCAAACAAAGCAAAACTGGGTTAGTGCTAGTTTCCTATAGCCAAAATTGTGGAGCTAAAACAAAAAATTTACATGGTTTTCATGGATTTGATCCGTGGAAAGTCTGGTAATTGTTGATTGGAGGTTTGTGACGGGGTTTGCTTCCTGATCCTGGACCTCCACTATAGTCTTTGTTCATCATGTTCAAAATCTCATTCGCATCTTCCAGAAGTTTCTCTGATTCAAGCTTCTGAAAAGACTCACTATTATCAGTTTGATCTGTTGAAGCTAACTTATTGAGTGAATTCCCCGAGTTGCTGCAGCCATTTGCTGGGTTTCTTGAATTTTTGTTCACAGTGCTCTCATCACATGACTGCGTCTCGAAATGAACTAGTCTCAAACAACTAAATATAAGTAGTATTATTACGCATAATTAACCTGAGGATTTAAAAGAATAACCTGATGATGTATTTTCTTTCGCGAATTACCAAGCCGACTGGCCGAACCATTGCTGTTTCCTGCATCGTAAACGAGGAAATACGCAAATTCAGAAGTCATTCCTTTTTTTCTTTACCCTTCCTTATTTCCAGCGAACTAACTAGTTTCACTCAAAGCAAATTAAATAGTCTGATTGAACAATTTAGACACTCTTTGAAACGAGGCAGGGGAGATGAGGAAATAAAGACCAAAAAAGAAAAGATATCTCCATTCACTTTGCTTGTAAAAAGAATAGATGCACTACAAAGAATTGCGATACTCTTGCACATGAGAATATGAAAATTCTTCTAAAATTTTCTTTGATTTTCTATTGGATACATACAAGTATACTAGCCATTTTCACAAGAAAATCTAATTAAAAAAGAAAAGAAAAAGACTAATTAGATCTAAAAAGGCCAAAAAAGTTTCTCTTATTGAGTTCTCTCTCACTCAGTTATTCTTAGGGGGATGCGGTTTTGCCATGTGATAATCAGCATTTAGAGCCACGAAACATCCTGTATTGACCTTCACTGAGTGGCTAGTACTCATTTTACTTGACATCGCTCTCAACTTTCCCTGACTTTTTCGGTTTAAATTTCCAATAGAATGGGTTGCACTTGCACCTGAATTCTTTGAATCTTCCTCTGTCTTGATGCTAGCTTCCACTTGCTTCATGTTTTTCTTCATATTCCTTCTTTCTGCCATCATTTTTCTTCCACCCATTCTTCCATTAGTACTGAGTACAGCAGCTGCTGGTACACCATCCAAAACTTCCTGAATTTTCATTTCTAAATATGAAACTGACATAATTCGAGTGTGTTGTAAATAAATCTGAAATCAACTCAACTTAAAGAATTAGTACCTTCTCCACACTCTGATGACTCCTAGTTAGTTCCATGGTAAAACCATTTTCTGCTTCATGGACCACAACTAAGGTTTGGTTAGCTGCAGAAGAGTAGTCAACTTTTAATTAGATTTTCATAGGAAAAAGAAGGAACTAATCTGTTGATTTAGTAAAACTTAAAACATATTGATGACTGGGGAAAGAAAACATTACGTACCTTGGTCAGTATGAGCAATTGAAACCTTTAAGGTTAGGAAAATGAACAACAGAACAAGCATAAAAGAAGTTAAACTTAAGGACACCATTTTGACTCTTTCTTTTGGTTAAGGGTATATCTGCTGCTCTGCAACAAAGGAGAGGATTCACATGAAAGGAAAGTGGGAGATTTATAGAAAGCCCAAACTCCAAACCCAAATCAAAGATAGGGTTAGAAGTTAGAACAACTAGTTTTTTGTCATTGCTTAAAAAAATGGTATACTGGGCAGAAAAAGTACCTGGGAAAACTCAAAAGACTTACTAATAGAAAAGGAGCAGTAAACAAAATAAAACAATTAAGAAGTGGAAGATGGTCTTTTCTTGGTAGATTAATTCACCGGGATGTTAGGGAAAAGGACTATGGTTATGATTGCGTGGAATGGAAGATACAGTTGTCTGCCGCCATGCATGCTACGAGGATTAGTTTGTTTTGTTGGCTTATATCTACGTCTAAAAAAAAATGTATTCACTAAACTAACCCTAATTAATTGTTAATTCGGCTCTATGTTCTTTGTTGCCTTCTTTCATAAAGTTAATAATTTTTCTTGGCTACTTGGTCATTTGGGAATGGGGCTTTTGAGAGTGTAATTTATACTACTAGGAGTTTTATTTATTACTTTATCCATCACTATATAATTAGTTGTTGGTAAAATTAACGGTGAGCCTAACTCTAGGATTTAGGAGCCTGTCGGTCCTGGTCAAATATTAAACGCACATGATTAGTGAAAATTCTCAGTTATCCTCCAGTGTAATTCACTAGTATAAAAGTATTCTATTATGGTGATTAGCGAGCAGAGTTCCCAAGGAGTCAGTCAGGGGGAGAACCAAAATATTGTTGAAGAGGAAGGAGAAGAACATGGGCAAGTGGTAAAATAAAACTGCCTTGAATCATGAATAATTACTACTATTATAATATAACCACTTTGTTAGCTTTACAGTTAGGTTTTAACAAACAAGTCCAGAACACGAGGGCTCGCCCTCCCATTTTTTATCAGCTTCGACTCTAATTCCAATCAAAGGTTTGAACCGAATTAGTCGTTTGTCTTTGAGGTGTAAACAAACAGTTCTCTGAAAAAGTAATTACCAAGTTCAACTCATAAAGTATTTTACTTAATCCACAGTCATTTACCTTGAGGTGTAAACACACAGTTTGTGAGGAAATCAAACCATCAATTTGTTGACTACTCTTGGAAATTGTTTTCTTGTCGAGGGTGAACCGACTAACTAAAAATTAATAAGCTACTCATCAATAGAAAAATGAGATTTAGCAGGTTGCTTTTTAACTCCTGTGTGAAACGGACACAAAATCAAATGTTTAAGTCTAACTTAAGGAATTACTATTTTGTTTAGGATGGCAAATTAAAGTTTCTTTTAATTCATTACGATTGGTGATTAATTTTACAGTTTAAAATAATACTAGGGGATCGACAAATAAAATGTGGTGATAAGAGTCAGACATTACAGCTGAAAATACTAGAACCGAGGATGATGGAGTTTTGAAACTAGTTGACCGTGGACTAAGTATGCTTAGAGAAAAGCTGTAAAGCAAATTTCGAACAAATTAAAGAAGACAGACAAAAGCGTTGAGACAAAGTGTGAAACTATGAAGGTAACTTTTGCTCTTTGCTTCACCATTCCTCGTTGACTAACTTCCATTGGAGATCCAATTGTTTAAATCACTAAAACTTGCTAGAAAGGTAATCCCAAATTTATTAATCTTTTCTTAAAATCTATAAAATTGACTACATAAGAACTTTCTATTGCTAAATTTTTGTTGGCCTATTAGTTTTTTCATATTAATATACTTAATTACTGATATAACTCCTACTTTTCAAAATATATAACACTTAACACCCTTGTAAAATAAAATATTATTCAAACTATATTTATGTGCGATTTTCGTTGTATACGAGGGTTAAGTGTATCATTCAAAAGTTCAAGGATTGTATCTACAACTGAATTATTTCGGGGAAGGGTTTATTGTTACCAAAAAAAAGAAAAAGCCTTTTAGTTTGCTTTAGGAAATTTCCTGAAAAAACAAAAAGGCAATGGAATCTAACTTCTCACGTCCTCTCCTTTTGATAATCTACTAAAATTACTTTGATTTCATTACACCTCTGTCTACTTATATATGTAATTAGGTCAGTTTGGAGTGTGAAACTTTTGGTGTTTCAAACTCTGGGATTTGGGAAAAGGGAAAATGATGTTTGTGTTTTCAAGACATGGGCACATGAAAGCCATTAGAGGAATGCTTATTAGGTTTGGCATGTCGCTGATCATTCCTCGATTTGGGACTTAAACTTGATGCCAAATCAAAGTTTTTGACAATAACAAAAAGCGTATTACCGGTTTGGAAACTTGCATTTACCTACAAAAAATAGGCTAAATCTTGCTTTGCTTGTACTTTTGAAAACCTTGCATTTTACAGTACTCCCAACCAAGGACCTGCACATTTTAGTTGTTTTAAGAGAAAATTTCGAACTAGCTCCTTCTAATTAAAGCACAGGAGCTATTTCAGTAATAACTGGAACGTTACTTTAATTTTCCTTTTCAAAATACAAAATAGAAGTATTACTAAGTCGTTAAATTCATATAATAGAGATGATAGTTTATAAATAAAATGTAATTTATATTTATTGTCTCCTAGAATGTTAATCGTCTACACCTATTGCCAAAATTTCCTTGGATGCAAATTTTCCAATTTGATATTTGGGATACAGCTACAATGTTTTCGACATCAAATTTCATTGTGTACATTTCATTTATGACTTTATGCGATTTCCACATATCACATGACTTATTTTAGCCATCAAATCTATCAATGGATAACTACATATACATATAAGTAGACGGAGTAATATGGAGTTTATGTTCGAATTTCGGGTAATTGGGTTTAACGTTTTTGATAGATTAGCTAGTAATTAACCACTTAAAAATGTTCTAGACATGAAAACTAAAATGATAGTAGTAGTAGTTTAGCTATGAAAATCGCGATGGTGCTTTTGACTTTGAACAAAATTAATGACTTTGGTCAGCTTTCCCATTTTCGTTTCATCCCCAAAAAAACGCTTTCCACCCATGCCGGCTCTCTCTTCCTCATGTTGATGATTTGAACATACAGCCTCACACGATTTCTTTCGTTTTAGAAAAACTAAGACTAGTGCTTCAAATGTTATAGTGTCATTAGTAGTTCACTTTAAGTGATATACTTATAGAACAAAAAGATGAACTTAAATTGATTTTATTTAACAATGATTAATTAGTTGATCGCTTGCATTTTTTCTTTAAAATTGAGTAGAATAAATGGCTTGAGCAAGTAAGCTAAGAGCGTTGGGTAATGAATTTGAATTTAAACTAATATTATGCGCAGATGAAATAAATTTAAAATCTTATTGAATTAGAACAATATATCATTTACTTACTTTATAGAATACTTTCTTAGTATATGGCTTTTCTATAAATATTCTCTATTTCCTTTTTTTTGGGTAGAAAAATGGGAGTTTTTGGAGCTTGGAAAAGAATTCATATTTCATATGTGAAAATCTTTTTGTCTTCTAATCTAAAACCTGAAATAATACGAAATTGGATGTCAAGTTTATAAGTATTAATTTGTTAAGGAATAGAAAATGCAGAAATGTCAATTAGTAGAAACACTTAAAATATGACTGCATCATAATACATGACATAAACAGTGGTTTTGGAAGTGTAATTTTCAGTTAGTTCAAAAAAAGTGTATCTAATACTTTAAGAAATTATTTATGTATTTAGCATAAAGAATTTTATTTGGGAAAATTACGTGACACGTCAAACATTTACATTATATTTATCATCGTAGCTATTCTCTCAGCAAATTTACTATTCGTAACTATATTTAAATTTTATAGCAAATCCATGAAATAAGAGATTAATTAGTTTGAACTAAGATAAGAGAGCAATAAGCTATCGTAGCTCAGTTAGTTACCGCACCTGCTTAGTTCACAAGGAGTAGCCACAATAGAGAATGCTAGTCATAATAAGAACAGCTCAACAAGAAAGGAAATACTATGTAACAACGGTCCACAATATACATTTCGACAACGAGGGAGCTAACACAAGTCGAATAATTCCAAATAAGGACAAGTCAACTAAATTATAGGATATCTAACTTCTTTTAAGGTTGCGCAATTAGGAAAGAGATACAACAAATTCAATAAGGATAAGCAGTAGAAAGATAATCATAGTCTCAATTAAGGATGAACAATTACATAAGAGATAATTATAACTTCAAACAAAGATAAGCAGTTAGGAAAGGATAACATGGCAATAGAAAAGATAACAACTTCAGTTAAGGTACGGATGAATCAAATAAGCAACAAGAGTGGATCATGAAGCAATTAATTCTAATTAAAGCAGGTGGAGGTGAAACTAGTAATTAAGAGACGTATTCATAACATAACAGCTACATAATCAGTGAATACAAGGACCTAAGAACCCTAAAAGGCCAATTTTCCACAAATAAGTCCGAGCATGTGCTCGTCACCTCACGTACACGGACTACAATTAGCATAGAAGACTCAAATCCTAAGAGGTAGTTCTCCCCACAAGGTTAGGCAAGATACTTACCTCAAAGCAGACAGACCGATACTCTAAAATGAACTTCTCGGGTGAAATGACCTTCGGACGGCTCAAATCTAGCTAAAATAACTTCAAAGCACAAATAAAACTCATAGGAAACTATTCCGGATCATAAAGCCTCAATCTTTATCAACATCCAAAAATCAACCCAAAAGTCGACCCCCGGGCCCGCACCTCGGAACCCGACAAATTTTACAAAATCGGAACACCCATTCCGATACGAGCTCAACCGTACTAAAATTATCAAATTCCGATACCATTTGGTCCTTCAAATCATCATTTTTTTCATTTTTGAAAGCTTTTACAATTTTTCCCAAATTTTCCTTTAGATTTTCATGAATGTGATGTTAAATCTAAGGTATAATCACAAAATATAATTTAAAATTGATTAGAGGTGCTTACCCAATGATTGTAGATGAAATTCCTATCTCAAAATCGCCCATTCTCGGACCTAAGGTTCAAAATATGATAAAATGAAGCTAAAACTTGGAATGCCCAGCATTTAGGAGGCTGCAGATGTCGCATTTGCAACAGGGGGTTCGCAAATGCGACCTCTACAAATGCGAACGAAACATCGCAGATGCGACCCCTAATAAACCAGACGAAGATCGCCTTTGCGATCAAACATTCACAAATGCGAAACAACAGTTGCCGCAAAAGCGAACAATGTCTTCGCAAAAGCGGACAGATACACATCGCAAATGCGAGGGAATTCTTCGCAAAAGAGAACTCTTCCCCAGTAGCCCAGGTTCGCAAATGCGAGGCCTACCGCATTTGCGACCAAAACATTGCAATTGCGATAAAACCAGAACAGCAGTCAAAATTCCTAACAAAACACTCTAAAGCTAATCTGAAACTCACTCGAGCCCCCGAGGCTCAAAACCAAACATCCACACAAGTCTAAAAACATAACATGAACTCGCTCGTGCGATCAAAATACCAAAATAACCTCTAGAACTACGAATCGGATGTCAAAACACATAAAAATCATAATGAACTTCTAGAATCGCAACCAAGCGTCCGAACCATATCAAATCAACTCGGAATAACGTCAAATTTTGCAGGCAAGTTTCAAATAACATAACGGAGCTGTTCCAACTCTCGGAATCACATTCTGACCCCGATATCGCCAAAGTTAACTCTTGGTCAAACTTCTCAACCTTCAAAACTTCACATTTTCCAACTTTCACCGAAATGCTCCAAATTACCCTACGGACTTCCAAATCGATATCCGGATGCACGCCTAAGTCCAAAATCACCCTACGAAGTTGTTGAAATCATCCAAAACCCATTCCGGAGCCATTTACACAAAAGTCAAATTTCGGTCAACTCTTACTGCTTAAGCTTCCAAAACTTAAATCCTTCTTCCGATTTGACTCTAATTCATCCGGTAATTGAATTCGACGACGCACACAAGTCAATACTCATAATACGAAGCTGATCATGACCTTACGCCACCGAACGGAACTTAAATTCTTAAAACGACCGCCCGGGTTGTTACATTCTCCCCCTCTTAAACAAATGTTCGTCCTCAAACGTGCGGAGAATCGCCTCGAAGTCATCAAATCACTGAATACATACCTCTGACATACACCCGCGGGTGACTCCACGTCACCCCAATCCACATAAGCATGACGACACCATCTCAATTGTAATTTATCCCTTCTACCAACACCAATAAGCCTTAGAGTCAAAATTCTCACCTTTCGTTCGTCTCCAAAAGACCCGATTCTAAATCCACTCCCGATATCAGTCTCAACCAGCTGCAATAACCCATACCTACACCCATAAGGTACGACCACCCAACATAACATTCCTGATTACAATAATTGCCCGTAACCAAACCAGCACCGACAATTAGCCTCATATCCATTAGAAACCCTTTTCAAACCTCTACGCTGACAATGATGCAAGAAACACGAAGACCTTATAACTATACACACGGATCAACAAGTCACATCTAACGCCACTTGGCACATACCCCGTAAACTAAACTCAAATAAGCACAAGACGAAAAGGAATAAATATGAAAGAGAAACACATAATAGAAATATCAAATGAGCCCGACAGGCACAACTCTCTATCAGAACCATGCTACGAATCAATTTAAAAAGAAAGAATCAAGGTATATGAACGAACCACACGGATCTCATCATGATATAACTTCCACCGCGGCACGCAGCCCGGCTCAAACATATCAAATCACATGGAATCGCGAGGGTCTCGCCCTCACTCTAAATCACAAGCCGAATACACATCATATTAATTGAAATATTCCACTAACTTAATTATGCCAATAAAATCACAACACTTACTGAACTCTCACCCTAGTAGAGTATCAAATCACAAATCATAACCAAATTACTTAGGAATCACATCAAACCTACCATAATGGACAACAAGAATTCACTTCTAGTCTCATAACTCTCAATAATGGATAAAAAGAAATGATAGACACAGGTTACCACTCATAGAATCTCCTAACAGTGGAAGACACATAAACAGAATACTAATTCATGAACTCACCCATAGGTGGGAGAACAATAGGGGAACTCGTCCCGATAAGCAGAACCGAATCAAAATACGAATGGTGCCCCTTTATAACAAATCAAAAGCATACTTGTATGATATAATCTGGCGCAGCGGTCTCCCGCCTACTATATGAACACATCAACGGGTCGGGCCTCCCCCTCTTGGGCACCCTCTACTCGCCTGAATACCCTACTGTGACACGTCTGTCCGGAGTCTGGGACAATCTCTCACTATGTGGCTGGTATATCCAAACTCAAAGCAACCTCTCTGCTGACATGGCTGTGGAAACTGTGCAGTACGGGTACCCTGAGACCCATGAGTACTTGAAACACTGTGCAAAGCCGGTAATTCAAATTAAACTGGCTGACCCACAAAACCTCTACCATGCCATACCCTGCCTCCAAAATAAAGACCAGTATATATCTCCGGCCTACGAGACCTCGTCGCCTCCCTGTGCTCTCTCTCTTGACCTCGCCCGACCTCTCTCTCATGGCCCCGCTTGTCCTCTCTCTCATGGCCCCGTTTGTCCTCTCTCTCCTGATCCCACATGTCCTCCACTCGACGAGCGATCCTTACCACCTGCTGAAATGAAACATCTGACTCTAACTCCCGAGCCATGCTGAACCGAATATCATGCCTGAGCCCCTCAATGAATCTACGGACACGCTCTCTAACTGTAACGACCAAAGCAGGTGCATGTCTGGACAAATCATTGAACCTAACGGCATACTTTGATACTGATATAGTGCCCTGGCGCAACTTCTTAAACTCCGTGCCCCATACATCCTGAAGGGACTAAGGTACAAACTCTCTCAGGAACATCTCTTAAAACTGAACCCGTGTAAGTGAAGTTGACTCAGCGGGGCTACCCAACTCATACGCCTGCCACCACTGATAAGCCGCTTCCCTGAGATGGAACATAGTAAAAGCAACTCCGCTCCTCTCCATAATACCCATAGTACGGAGAATGCGGTGACACTCCTCCAGAAAACCCTGGGCATTATCTGTCGACAATCCACTGAAGGTAGGAGGGTGGTATTTCTCGTACCTCTCAGGTCTAAGTTATTCTTCCTCAGATGTTGCTGCGTTAACCACGGGCTGAACTGGAACCACAGGTTGTGTCGCCATGACACCTGGAACCTGACCAATATGAACTCGCTGCTCTGGAGTTTGGGCGACGGGAGTCTAGGTTCCTCCCCCAGTCTGTAAAGTAGATGGTGCAACCGGAATCAACCCTGTCTGAGCCAATGTACCAAACATGCTCAAGAACTGTGCTAAGGTCTCTTGAAGTCTGGGGGTAACAGCAGGCGCATCTGGTACCTGTCCCCCAACCGGAGCTACTGGTGGCTCCTCAACTATTGCTCGGGTAGATGCTTTAGCTGCGGAGCGTGCTCCTCTTCGGCCTCTGCTTTTGCCCCTAGCGACACCTGCTCCAAGGGCAGCGTCATCAGTAACTGCAGCTCGTGTCCTCACCATCTGTGAGAGAATGGAGTGATAAAAGCTTCAAACTTCGAGATCAATAAACTCGCACGATAGGAATGAAGTAAGTGAAACTATCCTAATAGTACTATAGCCTCTCGAAAATAAGTATAGACGTCTCCGTACCGATCCGCAGGACTCTACTAAACTCGCTTATGACTCGTAGCACCTATAAACCTAGAGCTCTGGTACCAACTTGTCACGACCCAATTTTCCCTTCGTTGGGTATCGTGATGGCGCCTAGTCTTAGGGACTAAGTAAGCCTAATATTTATTAAATAACAACAATAATTAAATAACATCTAACAATTTTTGAAATAGAAATCTATATAAAATTTACAATTTCCAAAACTGATAATACAAGCCATAAGCTCTACAGAGTTTGCTAAAATTTTCTAAATACAACTGTTTGAAATAAAGTAAACATTGTGAATATAAATGAGAAGGTGACTCCGAAGCCTGCGAACGCAGCAACAGGTTTACCTTGAGTCTTCACAGCAACAGTCCGCATAGCTAGCTAATGATCAACTGACTTCGAAATACCTGGATCTGCACAAAAATGTGTAGAAGTGTAGTATGAGTACACCACAGCGGTACCCAACAAGTATGAAGACTAACCTTAGTGGAGTAGTGACGAGTAACAGTCAAGACACCTACTGGACTAAATAACCTGAACAAGTATAAGTATAGGAACAACATAGTATAATTCTACATAAAGACTACGCGAAGTGGCAAATAATACGGAAATTTCAGTAAGGAAGGAAAACAACAACTATCAGCGGAACACCATAATAATGACATAGAAGAATGAATGGAAATACAGCCTAAATCCGATAATCACAGATAAAGAAAGGACAAGTAACAACTCAATAAAACGACCGATTTCACACCAGGTTTTAGTTAATAGACTCCACGAGGTACCGAACCTCAGACTACTCACCACTCACGCGTCCCAATACCTGAACCCTAACACTTGGCATTATGTGCCCTCATTACACTTTATAACCGTATTGACGACTCACGTGCCAAATAGAGCCATTCTCACATAGAAGGCAAGTAAACAAGGGCGTGCATCTATACTCAGCAATATCAAGAAAACCTCTTAACCGATAAGAGTACTTAACTACGTGTATGCTTGTGCAAATGTCCTAACATAGTTCATGTTAGCTAGTAAGTATAGGAAAAGAAATGGACAACACGTAGAATGTATTCACACAACTTTTCACAAGATAAAGCTCACACAGGTAAGTGTACCACTACACAATTATCAACAACAAGAATGCCCCCAGGCCATCACAAGTCATCACAAATCAATCCCTGACACAGCCCACCTTGTCTCGCCACGTGCATAACAATGTTCCAATTTTGTCTCGCCACGTGCATAACAATGTTCCAATTTTGTCTCGCCACGTGCGCAACCCACATATATATATCCCGCCTTCTCACACCCATGTGCAAATATCAATAGTAACAATAGTACGGTAGACACCTCGTGCAACCCCATAACAATAACCACACGATAGAAACCTCGTGCATCACAATAACAACAACCGCACGATAGAAACCTCGTGCATCACCACAACAAGTACAACAACAACAATGACAATAATATAAGGGTACGACAAATAAGTCAACTCAGAAATTCCAAAACTCAAAGAAACGGAAGAACTAATTCACAAGGAGTAGCCACAATAGAGAATGCTAGTCATAATTAGAACAGCTTAACAAAAAAGGAAATACTATGTAACAACGGTCCAAAATATACAGTTCGACAATGAGGGAGCTAACACAAGTCGAATAATTTCAAATAAGGACAAGTCAACTAAATTATAGGATATCTAACTTCTTTTGAGGTTGGGCAATTAGGAAAGAGATACAACAAATTCAATAATGATAAGTAGAAGAAAGATAATCATAGCCTCAATTAAGGGTGAATAATTACATAAGAGATAATTATAACGTCAAACAAAGATAAGCAGTTAGGAAAGGATAACATGGCAATAGAAGAGATAACAATTTCAGTTAAGGCACAGATGAATCAAATAAGAAACAAGAGTGGATCATGAAGCAATTAATTCTAATTAAAGCAGGTAGAGATGAAACTAGTAATTAAGAGACATATTCATAACATAACAACTACATAATCAGTGAATACAAGGACCTAAGAACCCTAAAAGGGCAATTTTCCACAAATAAGTTCGAGCACGTGCTCGTCACCTCACGTACACGGACTACAATTAGCATAGAAGACTCAAATTCTAAGGGGTAGTTCTCCCACACAAGGTTAGGCAAGATATTTACCTCAAAGCAGACAGACCGATACTCTAGCCAAAATAACTTCAAAGCACAAATAAAACTCATAAGAAACTATTTCGGATCATAAAGCCTCAATCTTTATCAACCCAAAAGTCGGTCAAAAATCGCCCACTCTCGGACCTAGGGTTAAAAATATGACAAAATGAAGCTAAAACTCGGAATGCCCAGCATTTAGCAGGCTGCAGATGTCGTATTTGCGACAGGGGGTTCACAAATGCGACCTCTGCAAATACAAACAAAACATCGCAGATGCAACCCCTGACAGACCAGAGGAAGATCAAATTTGCTATCAAACATTCGCAAATGCGAAACTACAATTGCCGCAAAAGTAAACAATATCTTCGCAAAAGCGGACATACACACATCGCAAATGCGAGGGAATTCTTCGCAAAAGTGAACTCTTCCCTAGTAACCCAGGTTCATAAATGCGAGGCTGCTTCGCAAATTCGGTAGTCGCATTTGCGACCAAAACATCGCAAATGCGATGAAACCAGAACAACACTCAAAATCCCTAACAAAACACTCCGAAGCTAATCTGGAACTCACCCGAGCCCCCGAGGCTCCAAACCAAACCAAACACTCACACAAGTCTAGAAACATAACACAAACTCGTTCGTGCGATCAAAATACCAAAATAACCTCTAGAACTACGAATCGGATGCCAAAACACATGAAAATCACAATGAACTTCAAGAACTTTTAGAATCGCAAACAAGCGTCTGAACCATATCAAATCAACCCAGAATGACGTCAAATTTTGCAGGCAAGTTCCAAATAACATAACGGAGCTGTTCTAACTCTCAAAATTTCATTCCAACCTTGATATCGCCAAAGTCAACTCTTGGTTAAACCTCTCAACCTTCAAATCTTCACCTTTTCCAACTTTCGCCGAAATGCTTCAAATTACCCTGCGGACCTCCAAATCCAAATCCGGATGCACGCCTAAGTCTAAAATCACCCTACGAAGTTGTTGAAATCATCCAAAACCTATTCCGGATTCGTTTACACAAAAGCCAAATTCTGACCAACTCTTATCGCTTAAGCTTCCAAAACTTGAATCCTTCTTTCGATTTGACTCTGAATTATTCGGTAACTGAATTCTACCATGCACGCAATTCAATACACATAATACCAAGGTGCTCAGGACCTTACGCCACCGAACGGGACTTAAATTCTCAAAACAACTGGCCTGGTCATTACAGGTACATTTCGGTTTATTATTGTAACGACTCGGCCGACTGTTTTAAGTATTACAACCCCGTTTCCCCGTTTACTGCATAATTTGTGCTTTACAGTTGTTATATGATGTTCAAAGGTAATTGGTTCGGGTCTAGTGAGGTCTTGGAATGAATTGGAACACTTAGTTTCAAAGTTTAAAACTTAAGTTGAAATAGTCGACCAGATGTTGACTTATGTGTAAATAATTCCGGAATAGAATTTTGATGATTCCAATAGCTCCACATGGTAATTTTGGATTTAGTAGCGTGTTCGTAAAATTATTTGGAAGCCCGTAGTTAAATTAGGCTTGAAATGGCTAAAATAGAAATTGATGTTTGGAAGTTTAACCGGAGAGTTGGCTTTTTGATATCGAGGTTGGAATCCAGTTCTAAAATTTTTCATAGATCCATTATGTCATTTATGACTTGTGTGAAAAATTTGAGGTTAATCGGGCTTGATTTGATAGGTCTCGACATCGAATGTAGAAGTTGGAATTTTTTAGTTTCATCGGATTTGAATTGGGATATGATTCGTGATTTTATCATTGTTTGAGGTTATTTGAGGTTTCAACTAAGTTTATATAATGTTTTAGAACTTGTTGGTGTATTTGGTTGAGGTCCCGGGGGCCTCGGGTGAGTTTCGGATGGTTAACGGATAAATTTAGACTTGGAGTGTTGCTAGAAATTTTCTGATATCTATACCTGGTTTCCTTATACGCGATCGCATGAACTTGTCCGCGATCGCGTAGGCTTAGATGGACAATGGAGGTTTTGTGCTATGTGATCGTGTGGGGATATCCGCGATCGCGTAGGGTTTATTGGGGGGCTGCTGAGTTTTGATCTATGAGATCGCGTGAGGCGGGATGTGATTGCGTAGCTCTGGGATTTTGTGATCCGCGAATGCGTGGCTAAGTTCGTGTTCACGTAGAGGAAATAGAGCAGAAGTGGAGGTCACTAGTTTGTGCTTCGCGATCGCGTGGACAAGTCCGCGATTGCATAGGTCTGTGAAGTTTAGCTTCGCGATCGTGTGGACAGGTCCGCGATCGCCTAAGGTTAAAACTAGTCAGGGGCAACTGTGCTTCGCGATCACGTCAGATTGTCCTCGATCACGTTGAGAAAATGACTAGGCATAGATTTTAAGTTATGAAAATGGGACTTCGTCCTATTTTCCATTTTTTAACGATTTGGAGCTTGGGGAGAGGCGATTTTCGGGAGATTTTCAAGGAAAATAACGGGGTAAGTGTTCTTAGCTCAATTTTGATCAAATTACCCAAATCTATAGTTGTTTCTAGTGTTTAATTGGTGATTTAAGTTGGAAAATTTAGAAAACTCTCTTGGTTTAATTTGAAGATTTGGGGGTCGAGTTAATGTGAAAATTTAGTAAAATTAGTATGGTTGGACTCGTGGTTGAATGGACGTTCATATTTTGTAACTTTTGTCGATTTTTGAGTTAAATTTCGGATTTTGTTGGAAAATTAGTATTTTTATATGGAGTTAATTTCAATAAATTGTATTGGTTAAATCGAATTAATTATGACTAGATACGAGGCTTTCGTAGACCAATTCGCGAGGCAAAGGCATAGAGGAGTAAAGAAATTACACAGTTTGAGGTAAGTAACACTTCTAAACTTGGTACTGATCGCGTGGCTAAGTTCGCGTTCGCATAGAGGAAATAGAGCAGAAGTGGAGGTCACGCGTTTGCGCTTCGCGATCGCGTGGACGAGTCCGCGATCACGTAGGTCTGTGAAGTTGAGCTTCGCGATCACGTGGATAGGTCCGTGATCGCTTAAGGTTAAAACTAGTCAGAGGCAAACTGTGCTTCGCGGTCGCGTGAGATTGTCCACGATCGCGTAGAGCAAATGACTTGGCAGAGAGTTTAAGTTCTGAAAATGGGACGAAATTTCATTTTTTAACGATTTGGAGCTCGGGGAGAGGCGATTTTCAAGAAAAATAATGGGGTAAGTGTTCTTAGCTCAATTTTGGTCAAATTACCCGAATCTATAGTTGTTTTTAGTCTTTAATTGCTGATTTAAGCTGAATATTTTAGAAAACCCTCTTGGTTTAATTTGAAGATTTGGGGGTCGAGTTGATGTCGAAATTTAGTAAAATTGGTATGGTTGGACTCGTGGTTGAATGAGCATTCATATTTTATAACTTTGTCGGGTTCTGAGACGTGGGCCCCACGGGCAATTGTTTAGTTAAATTTTGGATTTTGTTAGAAAATTAGTATTTTTATATTGAATTAATTCCAATAAATTGTATTGACTGAATCGAATTAATTATAACTAGATACGAGGCTTTCAGAGACTAATTCGCGAGGCAAAGGCATAGCGGAATAAAAAATTACACGGTTTGAGGTAAGTAACACTTCTAAACTTGGTTCTAATCGCATAGGCTTAGCTGGACAATGGAGGTTTTATGCTATGCGATCGTGTGGGGATATCCGCAATCACGTAGGGTTTATTGGGGGCTGTTGAGTTTTGATCTATGAGATCGCGTGAAGAGGTATGCGATTGCGTATCTCTGGGATTTTGTGATTCGCGAACGCGTGGCTAAGTTCGCGTTCGCGTAGAGGAAATGGAGCGGAAGTGGAGCTCACGCATTTGTGCTTCATGATCGCGTGGGCGAGTTCGTGATCAGGGAAGCCTCAATTAACACATTGTTCGGCTGAATATCTAACAAAAAAGGTAAATTCCCGAGAACTCTCTTCACATGATTTTTGTCACTTGACGAGAGATTTTCCCACCAATCCAGCAACAAAGGTGGGATACTTTGAACCATGCCGAACCTGGGGACTTCGTGCCTCATTTCTGCAAAACAAATAAAGTTAGTCCTTTCCCCATCTGGATTCGACTATTTACACATTAATGATTAGCATATCGACACGTTTTCTCCAAATAATGAACATATCATGATTGTACCCATTAGGATTTAAGGAAATTCCGACGGGCTTTGGACAAGGCTTGCCTTAGAGAGTTATTACGCAGACAACGTTCTAACCCATACTAGGTTTAGACATGATGCATGCACAATTAATATTAGAGTGGGGGTTTCTAAAAGAGTCTAGACCGGTACCCTCAAGTGGACAACTTGAGAAGGGAAGGCACGGAACCGTCAATTGCACCGTTGATCGACTAGTTTTACCGCAAATAAGACTTTCCAATTTTAAAAGGGTGATTTAGGAAGAGCGCGGACACTCATCAAGCATCGCTATGGTACTAATTACGCACGAGTGGAATATGATGTGGAGCATGCTTTATGTAAATATAAAATAACACGTTGTCAAGTATTTTGCATGATGAAGACAATAAATGCAGTATTAAATAGAGCGTAAAGACATAAAAAGAAAGAAAAACATGAAAGAAGTTAGTTCGCGTAATATGAACGAATTGTAATAAAGCAAGCAAAGGGGGGGTAGGGGTAGGGAGAGACATGATGTAGCAAATTTAAAAATGATTCGGAGCAAGTGAACATGACTATAAAATAAAATAAAACGCACATTGTAACCAAATTAAGCAAATATTTGCATATTAATACAAATTCAAAATAGAGGGAAATAGGGGAAAGGGTGTGCATGTAGCCATAAAAAGGGAAAGAACAAGGAAACACATTCATCAAAGAAGACTAATTCATATAGACCAAGTTCGCTATGGTAAGAGCCTAAAAATTTCCCCAGCAGAGTCGCCATGTTATCGCGCCCCTTCTTTCTCGCAAAATCGGGTTTCGACACATGACAACTCTTTTAAAGGAAGGGTGTTAAAAGAGAGAGTCGCCACCTAACGGGTTTGAGGTGCGTTAGGGAACCTATTTGCAAATAACTATAGTTTAACCAGTTTGCACCACCAAATATTGGGTAAGGGCTCAAATTACCTCGAGGAGAAGGTGTTAGGCATTCCTCGAGGTCCACAACTATGGGTCCCGGCCGAACTCGAATTATATGAATTAGTCAAAAACAAGAGGGAAAGACAAGAAGTTTTGGCAATTATTATCAAAAGTCTACAAATAAACACAAATAATTGACTTTAAGACAAGATGGGGGGTCTTAATTTTTTAGCCTAAAGTATCATCCCGTGCAATATAAATAATACTTCGTAACTCCCTCGAGGTGGCTTGTTACTCGTATTATTCAGCGGGTACAAACTATCATCTCCTGCTACCCGATTACTATCTTTAAGTTTTTACCTAAAGCGCACAAGTTGATTCTAAACCGTGCCTTATGCATGCACTACTCGTCCCATGCCTATGGTCCAGGAGGCGTTTGGACCTCTATTTTGGGTGGTTCGAGACTTAACTTAGGTTGCTCAAAATGATAAAACTAGGTGACATACAAAACAAGTTGGACTTCATGTGAAGGCAATTAAGGGCTCAAGTTAACCTCCACACTTAGACAATAAATGCACGCAAACAAATTAGGCGCTTGACAATTTCAGAATTGAGACAAGTTAAAGCCATTAAGCCCTATAGACATGGTTTCTATGTGACCTTGGGATTCAAGCGTGCAGGCAGTTTCAGAGCAAGATGCCATTTTCTAACGACTACTAAGTGACTACGCAGTTGCCTACTGATTATAGGTTATAAAAGGTTAAACCTATAGGCATGATATTTAGGTAATTTATGCAGTAATTAGCAATGATAATTGCGGGAAAATATTCAGAATTACTTAGTTGGATCCTATAAGCATGCTTTCTAATAGTGACAATGACACAGTGTTGAAAGTTCAACATTAGCACTTAAAGGAAACGAGCAAGAAAATCAATAATTAAGACTGATTTTAGATCCTACATGCATGATTTCTATAGTCACAATTAAGGCTGATGGCTGATTTTAGATCCTATAGGTATGATTTCTATAATCAATTGATCTATATGTAGGATTTTTAAATCCTATAGGCATGATTTCTATAATCAATAATTAAGATCTATAGGCAGGATTCTTAAATTGTAGATTAGGTAGCATGTAAATTAACAGAATCCTATAACGCCTAATGAGTATGCTGTAATGCACATTGAGACATTGGTCATTTAATTTCCTATATGCATGATTTCTAGCATGTGGAAGCAAAATATGTCAAACAAATTAAATACCTATAGGCAAGTTATCTAACACACACAATAGCAGAACATATTTGAGCAAAGTAAACACCTATAGGCAAGTCATCTAACACACACAATAGCAGAACATATTTGAGCAAAGTAAAACACCTATAGGCAGGTCATCTAACACACACAATAGCAGAACATATTTGAGCAAAGTAAAATACCTATAGGCAGGATTTCTACCCATTTCAATGCAAGTATTAAGATAAACTCCCCTTTTTTCAATTTTACTAACACCCCAATTGTTATTACAACATTATTACAGACCCAATGAATGGCATAAATTACAGAGTAAAATAACTATAGTGAGCCTAGAGCAGGCCTAAAGATATACCCAGCTAGGCCAGGCCTTCATTCTCAAGTCCACATAGTTCACAACAGTCCAGAATTCATATCTTCATTTACATAAGGCAACCAGAAACCAATTGATTCAGCCAGTAGGTGAAAATAGAGTTGAGCAATTAGAACCATGACCCTAGTGTGTCAGAGTTCCCAAGGGCCTCAAGAACCAAGGGCAGTGCTCACACTAGGGAGGTTGATAGAGGAAAATTAGAGAATGACTAGGGACCAAGTCCTAGTGTGTTAGAGTTCACAAGAGCCTCAATTGGACCCCGAGCAGTGCTTACACTAGGGAGGTCAAATGATAGAACCTAAGTGGCCTTGGCTTTTAGCCGGCTAAGAATAAGAAATAAAAAAAGAGCCTAGCTATCAAGTGAAAGAGAGTGGACCAAGGTTGAGAGACAGGGATTGGGGGACACTTATAATTTAAACAGACGCGACCAAATTGAGCATATAGAGCAGATAATCGAACAAGTCACAAACTTAGCAGGTTTAACACTTAGCACATTGGCAGTCACATATTGAAAGAGTTAGGGAAAGAACAAGTTTGCAGAATTGACAAAGATTGTTATACACATATGCACGGTACTAAACAAGTTGGAAATTATGCTAAGTATACATCCTAGTATCATTATCGAGAAACAAGACATCATTTAGACATGATGGGGAATGTGCATTGTGATGAGCCAAGTAATCACAGAAGAAACAGGGCATCAAGTGGGTCTCATACTGAGGGATGTGTTATCAGAGAGGCAAGATCATAGTCAATAGAAAAGGTCTCAACACAAATTAGGACACATAACATATGCAAGACTATCATTACAGAGATTCAGAATAGAGTGGAAAGTAAATTCATGTCAAATAGTAGATGTAGGCATTCGGACATTGACATAGTAGACTAATTAACTAAAGAAGGTCCAATTGTATCAAAGATTCATCCTAATATCAGAAAACAACAATTCAAACAGGCTGAGATAACTTTTCTAAGTCACAAGCAAACACTAAAGGGGTATGGGATCGAGTGAGCATGCTGAGTGACACAATAACAGAGAAGCAAATTATAATTAACAATGAAAGTCTTAACACAAATTACTACAAATGTGAGGTATTTATTACAGAGATTTAGAACAAAGCAAGTAAACAGATTCATGAACATTTAGGCGTCAATACACTAGCTAAACAATCTTAGGAAGATTCAGATTACCCAGTTAGGCGTAGATAATCTCAGAACTAGCAGCATTAGGAGTAGTTAAATGCTAAAGAGACTTAAAGCGCGTGTAAAGTTAACATAGTGGTGCTTAAAAGTAACCGAGAAACATATTAAGCCATGGATTTCAGAAGTAAGAACACATGCAAATCAGAGACACATAAGGATGAAATTGCAAAGGTCAAGTAACTTACCAGTTAAACGAAAATACAAGAAAGAACAAAAGTCCACAGTATTCTGAACATCAACGAGAAGCAAGAACCCAGAATTTCTGGCCTTGGCTTTCAGCCGGCCAGGAACCAGAATATAGAGCAAGAGTATTAGATAACAAAGAGCACGCAACTTTAATTTTATTTTTAGTAAAAATTTCTTAATGATTCCCTCCTCCAAAGGGGAATGGAGAGGGGTTTATATAGCAGTAGAAATAGAACACCCAAACAAGGAAAATTATCAATCAAACACTAGAAAGGAAACAACATCACATGCAATCGAAATCAGTAAGGAAAAGAGAAATTTCAAAACCCTAATTTTAGGGAAAGTACAGAAATCGGCTGAATCTATAAATAAAAAATCAAATGTTGCACATAATAAGAAGAATATAGACAGGAACATCGCTTAAAATCAAAGAATCTAGCCAAATTTGGTTCGATATAAAGAGATCTGAAACCCTAATTTTTAGGGTAAGTAAGAATCAACAGAGATACACATAGATTCATACCCATGATAGAATAAGAATGAACATAGACGGAATAGTAGAAAGGTCAAGAAGTTGAACCGACTTTGGTTCGATTCTGATGAGATCTCTTGCCATATTTAGGCAAACGGTATAGAGAAGGATCCACTACCAAATAGAGGCCATATATGGCATAAGGTAGCCACATAATCCCCATATCGTATGGGATTAAGAGAGATTTTAGAGGAGGCGGCAACTAGGGTTCTTAGGAGGAGAAGAGAAGAGAGGATTTAGGGGGGAAGGGGGTGAGAATGATTAGGGTTAGGGGGTTTGGGTGGTAATTAAAATAGAGGGAGTAATGTGGACCCTTGATCTCAGAGATCTACGGCCACGATTTAAAAGGGGTCTTGGGTCAGGTGGTTAAACGGGTTGCGATCGGGTTGTGGGGTTGGGTTAATTGGTTTGGGCAGGGGGTTATTTGGGCTAGGGGGGTAGGTTTGGGCCAGCAATTGGTCTGAAAATTGGTAGGCTTTTAGGCTAGTTTTTAAATACATAATATTTAATAAAAATAATTTATAAAAATAATTAATAAATAGCAAAAATATCATTTATACCCTAAAATGATTAAAATAATTACTTAACATTATAAAAATATAAAAAGTCATTTTCGGCATGAATAATATAATTATATATTAATATAGGCTATTATTGCAAAAATATGTCGTTAGCCCTAAAATGCAAAGGTAATTATAAATAATGCACTGAAAAATATTTAAAATATAATGTTGGTATAAATGATAAGTTTAGATGATTAAATCATCATAAAAATAATTTGGAGGATAATTACTGGATATTTATATAATAAAATACAGAATTAAATTTGTTTAAAGTCTTTAAAAATTATGGAAAATTATGAAAAATACTTGTGTATGCTTATAAATCAAAATGATGATGTATATGCACTATTTTGAAAGTAAGTATATATATATATATATATATATATATATATATATATATATATATATATATATATATATATATATATATATATATATGGGGAAAATTATGTACTTAGTCACATCCATCATTTGCATATCATATCTGAGTCTCTATTGTCATTTATTGTTACATCATGTATGATTGTCGGGTTGATTTTTATGGTATTGAGAGCCCGAGAAACTGGATATTTTGAGTGATATTTATGGGATCGGGTTGTATGTCGCAACATGTTTATTTATTTATGCCTGAATCTGGCTATTATAGCGCTTGGGCTGAAGGAGCCCCTCCGGAGTCTGCACCCCTACAGTTAGCGCGGTTGATTTATATTGAGGGATGGATCTTCCCTGGGCATGGATCTTGGACGATGCATTTATATTTAGGAATGGATAATCCCTAGACATGGATCTTGTCCAAATCATTTATGAATTGGGGATGAATTTTCCCCTGGGCTGGATTGGCCTTATACAGTAATGAGTGACTGACTGTCAGTTGATGGGTGTGTGTGTGTGTGTATATATATATATATATATATATATATATATATGGGATAGATCTTCCCTAGGCTTGGATTGGCCATACACAGTACTGAGTGATTGAGTATTTTGAGAGTGTGAGTACACAAGGTTTCCATTGTGGTACATCACATACAACATATATTTTGCCATGTAGATGTAGAGATGTCATATTCCTCATTGTCACGACCCAAAATCCCACCACAGGCGTCGTGATGGAACTTAGTCTCTAAGACTAAGTAAGCCGATCATAATAACAATTCAAGCCTTTTTTTATACAATACAAGTGTCAAACCAAAGAACGGAAATATTCAAACAACCTGCCAAGACTAGTAATACTGAGTCACGAGCTCTAACTGAATACATGGAATGATCTCGAGGACCGAATACACAATACTGTTCGAATAAGAAATTAACAGTACAATAAAAATGAAAAGACTCCAAGGTACTGCGACGACCAAGCAGCTCTACCTTAAGTCCTTGCGATCACACTCTAACTTTGTCCGAGTCTGATATCTCCAATACCTGGCTCTGCACAAAAATATACAGAAGTATATTATGAGTACACCATAGTCGTTACCCAGAAAATATCAAGACTAACCTCTGTGGAGTAGTGACGAAGTACAGTTAATACACTCACTTGTCAAATAACATGTGCAATATAGCATACAAAAATAATATAAAACAAATAACAGTGATGGCAACAATAATCAATTTGTGACATAAACAATAGGGTAACAAGAACACCATAAATATTGCTCAACAAATAATGAATACAAGTACAACTAATTAATCAAGTCCTTCAAATATAAATCTTTTGCCTATAAGTTTTTCAAATAATAATAATCTTTAGGATGTAACATTTTCCAATGAATATACTTCCTTCAAATAAATATCTTTCAAACATAATTCTTTCAAATAAACATCTTTCGAATATAATTTTTTCAAATAAAAGTCACCACGTGACACCTCATTTCATAATCATAAAATACGGGTCTCATCCCACTTTCATATTTCCACGACACCTCGTGCCAATTTCTCTATCACAACCGCACGGACAACTCACATGCCAATATCATCATCATTTACTCACGGCACCTCGTGCCCACATTTCATATCACAACTGCACGGATAACTCACGTACCAATATCATCATCATTATATAACCACGGCACCTCGTGCCCATATTTTATATCATAACTGTACGGACAATTCACATGCCAATAATAAATTCATCATATTTTCCCGGTACCTCGTGCCCATATCATAATCTGCCCTGCAATATCCACAGGCTCATAATTTCAACATATATTTGACTATTATCAAATTTACTGAATTTATAAAATAAATTGCACAATATATAAAAGAAGTCACAAGGAAATCATAACATCACATAAAAATCACCAACACATTAATCTCACATTATCATATATCACCCACGATAATAGCCACCCTTATCCCTCCTCCCTCACAATATCAATAGCCACCCTTATCACTCCTATAATAGCCACCCTTATCTCTCCGATAATAGCCGCCCTTATCCCTCTTATAATAGCCTCCCTTGTCACTCTTATAATAGCCTCCCTTGTCGCTCTGTTTAATATCCACCCTTATCGCTCCGTCCAGACAATATCCCAACACACATAACCACAGTGAAATGCCACCCTTATACCCACATAATATCAACAGTGGAATGCCGCCCTTATCCGCCGCATAATAGTAACCCAAATCACACAACAATTTACACGGATATTACCATGACAACACAAAATAACAGTTCATATTGTAAATTGCCCATAGGCCACAACCAATTCCAAAGATACAACAAAATTAATTAATTTCACAGTAAATAGCCCAAGGCTCCACACAACGTATATAAAATCTCGAAAACAACAACAAGGAAGGAAAATTAACTCAGCATAAGACAACGCCTTCTTTAGTCCAAGTTTTTGATAAATATATTAATACCTCAATTTAAACTTATTTAATTAATTATTTGCATACGGAAAAATCCATAATATAATTATTTCCAGGAAATACCAAATCAACAAACACACAAAATTCACATAAAATTCCAAGTCGTAATAACACCAAATTATCACATAAATACAAACTCAACAAATCAAGGATTTACTAAGTTTTCACAATTTTCCAATTTAATACATAAGGGTGTCTACGAATTTTTAACCGATATAGTTTGCACATATAAACCAAGTACGTACTCGTCACCTCACGTACATGGTTCTCCAATCACACAATTTCAACATAAGACTCAATGCCTATAGGAAATTCCCCCACACAAGGTTAGGCAAGATACCTACCTTTTGAAGTTAGGCCTATATTCCAAAATGGCCTTCTCACGTGAATTGACCTCCGGGCGGCTCCAATCTTTCTTGAGCTTTTCTTACATTACTACGATATTTCGAAAATCCTAGAAATTTCAATCTATTTATAAACATAACAAAAGTGAACCATAATTAGGAAAATATTCGTGGGTTCACCTCATTTAAGCATTTCATCAAACACTATGTGTGAAAATTTGATTTCAAGGGTCTTCCATAAGATTTTCTTCACTCCACAACCCACTCTTGGCCCATTTGAGCTCAACAATCTTCTCACAAACCTTATTGGTACATGCATGTATAAACAATACTCTCATACCCAAGAATCATACTCCCAATCACCCATCTTCTACCCAAACTCCAAATTGAAGACTAGGGTTAGAACCTTACCTCTTGGGTGAAGATCTTGTGAGCTTTCTTGTTGAAGTTCAAGGGTTGAGCAACATTTTGATGAACAATTAGCTTAGAAATTTCTCCTCTCACTTTAGGGAACTTTCTCTCTCTAAAAATATCAAATATTCCCTATTTAACGAGATAGGGTCGGGTTACAAAGATAGAAGAATGGACCCTCCAAATTCCGGACCGGGCTACAGAGCAGGCTAGGCACGCTCTATAGCGAGATACAAACCACGCTAGACACGCTCTGTAGCGAGCTGTAGACCAGGATTCACGAGCTCTATAGCGATCTAAATACCAGGCTTCGCGAAGGATATAGCACGGTCTAGCGCGCTATAGACCTGGCTTCGCTAGTTTGAAATGATTCAACTTCCCAACACGTTGTTCAATCCAAAAAGTCCGAAAATACAATACATTAGCCCACCTTGGCACTACAAAATCTTAAATATCTTGGCGAAATTTACGGGGCATTACACTCATATCATGCAGATTTTATCTATTTTTCCTGTACTGAGTTTAACTGTTGAACTGGAAAGCATGCCTACATTTATATACTAGATTGTACTTGTTGAGCTTGTCACTACTTTCAGCCCAGAGGTTAGTCTTGTTACTTATCGAGTTGGTTGTACTCATACTACACTCTGCAACTCGTGTGCAGATCCAGGTACTTCCGGATACGGTGGTTGCCAGATTTGAGGATTTATATGTTGGAGAATATCAAGGTAGTTGCTTGGCGTCTGCAGACCTTGACTCTCTTTCCTTTCAGTTATTGTACTGTTCTGGATTTTCAGACAGTGTTCTTATCAGTCAGACTTTGTTATTATTTATATGCTCATGTATTCAGTGACACCGATTTTTGGGAGTGTTTTATATCAGTATTTGTGAGGTTTTTATATTGAATTTAAATATTATGTTTTCAAACTTAAGAGGTTATTGTGATTTATTGAGATTGTCGGCTTGCCTAGTATTGAGATAGACGCCATCACGGCAAGCAGATTTCGTGTCGTAACAATTATGGCTATGGAGAATTTCCATTGCAGGATGAAGTTGGTTCATTGTTTGATTCTTTCTCGTGTATTCACCAATGATCGAAATTCCATTAGTTTCAAGAATTTTGGTCGTGATGTGTCGTTTAGCCTTGAAGACTTTCACATTATGTGCGGTTTGAGGATCAGAACACATAATGTTAAAAAAACTAATTAAATGAGAGAGCAAGATTCTGAAGCGTTATTATGGGAAGTCTAAGGGTGTGACCTTGAAGGACATGCGAGATTATATGATACAGAATAAAATTAAAAAAGATGATGTGAATTTCAAGCACGTATGCGAGAGTGATGAAGATGTTGTGAAGCTTATGGAATTTCTTGTTGTGGAGTCTATTTTGTTCGGAAGAAAGAACGAATCAACTATGTTGGAGGAGTATACAACTATTGTTGAAGACGATCAGGCTTGTCCTGATTATACTTGGGGTAATACGTCTTATGAGAAGCTTATTACCTCAATGAAACATGCTTTGGACAATCAGGACAAAAATAATCCAACTAAGTATATTGTAGGCGGATTTCCATATCCATTATGTGTTTAGTTCTTTGAGTTCTTCCTAGATATTCGGGACAAGTATTTAAAAGTTAACGACTTACTTGATGCCACTCAGGTTCCCAGGATGTTACGTTATACATTTTTAGGAGAGCTGAAATTTAAAGAACTTCATGAAGATTACTTCAGTAATCATGGTGTAAGTTAATGCTCTTTATTTTTCATTTTTTCTGTAGTTTTGTTAATATGTTGCCGTATCGATTTTATTTTATTTTTCATAATATACTTTTTTGTATTAAACAGAAATACCAAACATTTAGGATATTGGATATAATTCCTACCGAAGAGGAATTGAATTCAATGCCTTTAATTGGACAATTATCAAGCAGTCGCATTCGTTCAAAGGTATTTAATCTGGTTCCTTCAACTGGTGAATCACCATGTAGTCGGAGTCGATCAAAAGAAACTGATCGAACTCTTGTAATTAGAGAATCACCTCATACCCAGAGTCGTTCTAACTGTTCTACAACGGCGTTTGACGATGAATTACTTAACACAATATGTCATGTAAGTTATTTTTTGTGTTTATTCTGAAGTTTTTCATACTATTATTTCCTTAATTATAGGATGTTTTATGTGATATTTTTGTTCTGTATTTTTCTGAACTTCAGCATTGTTTTTTGAGTTGAAATTTTTGTTATGTGCTTTGTAAAACTATAACATGTTTTGTCTGCAGTTTTTGTTTTGTTTGTGATGAACTTCAGCATTACAGGGAGCTGAAGTTTTGTTCTGTGTTTTGTAAAGTAAAGTATATTTTAGCTGCGGTTTTTTGTTTTGTTTTTTATGAACTTCGGTATTCTTGGAGTTTTGAAGTTGTGTTCTATATTTGTAAAACTATACCATATTTTGGCTGAAGTTTTGTTCTGTATTTGTTGAACTTCAGTATTCTTAGAGCTGAAGTTTTATTTTGTATTTGCTGAATTTCAGCATTCTTAGAACTGAAATTTTATTCTGTAATTGCTGAACTTCAGCATTGTTTTTTGAGTTGAAGTTTTTGTTCTGTGTTTTGTAAAACTACAAAATATTTTGTCTGCAGTTTTTGTTCTACTTGTGATGAACTTCAGCATTATAGGGAGCTGAAGTTTTGTTCTGTGTATTGTAAAGTAAAGTATGTTTTAGCTGCAGTTTGTTGTTTTATTTTTTATGAACTTCAGCATTCTTGGAGTTTTGAAGTTGTGTTCTGTATTTGTAAAACTACATCATATTTTAGCTTAAGTTTTGTTCTGTATTTGCTGAACCTCAATATTCTTAGAGCTGAAATTTTGTTCTGTATTTGCTGAACTTCAACATTCTTAGAGCTGAAGTTTTGTTCTGTATTTGCTGAACTTCAGCATTCTTAGAGCTGAAGTTTGTTCTGTATTTTCTTAACTTTAGCATTAGTAGAGCTGAAGTTTTGTTCTGTGTTTCTATTTTCTGAAATTATTGTGTTGTTTCTATTTCTATACTAGAGGGTAGCGAGGGAGGTTAAAAAGCCATGCAAAAGAAGAAAGGCGCATGATCGCGAAAGAAGTTGTTCGAGAGTTTCGACGGGAGGAGCGATCTGCTATTGTGGATGAGGTTGTGAAAAAAGTCAAGGTAAGCTTATTTATATAAAAGTCATTTTTTCCTGCTAATGTAATTCATTTATTCAGATTAATCATTGTTAGTCATTTTTATAGGAATATTTTGATGATAAGTTTTAAAAGTTGTTTAAGATTGTCGACAAATCAAAAGGAATATATAATGGCGATGCAGATTTTGAATTGATGAACTATCGACAATATGATAGGATAAATGACTCTTTCGAATCTCCATCGAATATTAATGCTGCTCATGATGCACTGCATAGAGTTGCAGATGAAAATGTAAGAGGTGAGGAAGCAGCTCATGAAGCGACGTTCAAGTATTCGAGGAAGTTCAATATGTTGAACAACAATTTGAAGCGGAATGTTTTAGTGTTGATAGACTGAGCAAAGTTGTTGGATATGATGAACAGTTATCAACCGAGAATGTAGGAAGCAAGAAAGGTGCAGATGATATAGTTGTCGGTACTGAAGAACATGTACCGACCTGTGCTTTGGGTAGTCCTATTGCAAAAGCCAATGTGTTTGCGGATGCAGATCATGAACATATTAATACTGAAGAACACATACCGAGTGATGTGGGTACTCCTATTGGGAAAGGCAATACGTTTGCGGAAGCATTAGTTATTTGCCAATAACTTTTACATGCAAAGACACAGGAAGTTGTCACTGCATGTATAAATATTTTCTCTGTTATTATTATTATTATTATTATTATTATATATATATATATATATATATATATATATATATATATATATATATAAATAAATAAATTAAACCCTCCCCCCTCTATGACTATGCAGTGGAAGTTAAAAATAGTGGTGCTTCAATTGATACAACTCAACAACTCTCTGATGATGCTGCATTGCATGAAGATAGAGTCGAGAAAATCCTTCCGCATAATACTCCAATGCTTCCCGACAATGCCACACCATTGAATGAAGCTCGAGTTGTTGAGATCGACAAAGGTATGCAGTCTGGCGATAGCACAGTGGAAGGCAAATATCAAGGTATTTTATACATTACGCTGATTACATTTGATCAAAGTATTTATTTTCAGTTTGAAATTTTACATAGTTTCTTTTCTTTTTTTGTGCTTTTTGATGATTATTCGGAAAGACTCAATACGGCCGAAAAAGAAATTAGTGAGCTCATTCGGCTATATGAAAAAAGAAAAATACATCTATTCACACTTGTTGGCTCACAGGTAGGTATGAAGTGTATTTGTTGTATTTTCAAATTTTAGTCAGTATTATTTAATTTATTTTTTTTGCATTAATATATAGGCATATTTGAGGGTAATGCAAGTGGATCCGTTGGTATGCACACACCATCTGTGTCGCAACACTTAGACCGGGTAGTTATTTGCTGCAATTCGATTACAAGGTTTTTTTTTGGCTAATATATGTTTGTATCAGTTGTATTTTATGCATATGTTTTCCTTATTTTTTGCAGATCTCATCTGATGCATCACAACTTCTTCCAAACCCTAAGAGAAGGAAGGTGTCCAGTTCTCCGAATGTTTTTGGTGACACCAGTGATATCCCCAAGTTCAATTTATGTTCATTTTCGCTAGGTAGTACACAAGAGACTGGTTCAGAAGGTAATTTTGCTGGTGTTGTTGTTGGTGGTGAAGAGAGACAAAAATATCATGAACAACAGGGAGTTGGTCAAGTATCTGCCCCTATGGCTATTGATTTTTCCCTTATTACTGAAACGCAACAGTTAGTTGTGACTGAGCAGCAGGAACATCAAGCAAAAAGAAAATCAGCTAAAGTGGGGAAAAGGATTCATATGGAGAGTATTTGGTTGAAATCTCCTTACGTCATTCCTAAACAAAAGGCAATGGGGGCAAGACTGGAAAGCAGGAAAGAATACACAAAGGTGTCCCTTCCATTATGTCAATCAAGACAGTGGAATGATGCAGAGATTTACAGGCTGGTTGAAGACGAATGCCAGGGAATATAATTCCAAGCCATTTAGATTAGCTGGAATCGATATACCAAAGTCGTTCTTTACAGAGCTTGTGGACCCTACCTCTGATCTTGCGGATGAAGTAAGTTATTAAGTTTGTTTTTTGAATTGGTTTTGAACTGTATTTCCTAAAACTTTAGCCTTATGTTTGTTTTAAATGTTTTTGTACTGTAATTTAGTAAACTTCAGACTTATGCATGGTTAAGTTTTTTAGTTCATTTGCTAAAAGTTCATACTAAAAGATGCTGAAGTTTTTTTCCTGTAGTCTGTAGTTTAGCAATGAGTTTTTCCCTAAAAACTTTAGACTAACATTGCAGAAGTTGTTTAGCTCATTTGCTAGATCTTCAGACTAAACATGCTGAAGATTTTGTCGTGCAGTCTCTAGTTTTGTAATGAGTTTTTTCTGAACTTTAAATCAAATATACTGAAGATTTTTAGTTTATTTCCTAACACTTCATACTGAACATGCTTAAGTTTTTTATCATGCAATTTGTAGTTTTGTAATTACTTTTTTCTAAACTTCATACTTATGCATGCTGAATTTTTTTAATTCATTAGCTAAACTTATTTTTTACTATGAATTATATTGTGGTTAAGTTCTGTCACGACCCAAATACCTAACCCGTCGTGATGGCGCCTATCGTGGAACTAGGCAAGCCGAAATTCTCAATATGCTTTCAATATATGACAGAAAGGAGCTAAAGCAATTAAATTAACTAAAGATTTACATAATAACGGGATAAAAACCCAAAAATACCAGTGCGGAAATGATAGCCCGACATCAGAGTGTCACTAAATCATGAGCATCTAACAACCAATATAGAAACAGAGTCTACTACAGTTTTTGTCAATTGCCAATACAAGAGAGAAAAGATAATAAGAAAGGAGAAACAAGGACTGTGAACACCGGTAGCTACCTCGTAAGTCTTTGATAATCAGCTCGCACACGAACTCAGCGACCGTCAGAACCGTACACACCTGGATCTGCACATAAAGTGCAGGGTGTAGCATGAATACAACCAACTCAGCAAGTAATAGAATTAAATAGGGAACTAAGAAGCAGTGACGAGCTAAAAAATATACAGATCATTTCAAAAGTTTTCAGTAAAGAGTGAACATGCTTTCAAATCTGGTGGAATAAGTCAAATCAGTTCGAGCTCAAGTAAAGCAAATATGAATCTTCCAAAAATTTCACAACAACAACAGATAACAACATAAGTGCATCAATAAATTAAAAAAAGCAAGTACAACCTCTCAAGGCACCAATCACTCAGCTCAATCTCAACAGCTCATACTCTCGGCTCTCAACCCTCAATACACACTCTCAATAGGTACATGCGCTTACTAGTGGTATATAGACTCCGGAGGGGCTCTTTCCAGCCAAAGCGCCATAATCAGCACGGACAACTCACATGCTATCGTATCATATCAAAATACGCACAGACACCTCAAGTGCTACACTATCATATCTGAATCCGCACGGATAACTCACGTGCTAAGTATCAACATCATGATTCACAAGAACAACTCACGTGCTACGGCATCTATACCTCACAACCAGGCCCTCGGCCTTACTCAGTCATGTACCTCTCTAGTCTCACGACCCTCATAAATAATAAAGATCATCCCAAACCGAGAATACAACAAGTATCAACAAGAAATGAAAGGAAACAGAGATATAACACACAAGTGAGACTATGACTGAGTGCAAGACAACAATTAGCAGTCAATTCAACAAGTATACGACCGCCGCGGGTCCCAACAGTGAGATCATAAGGCCTAAGCATTGTTTCTAATATGAAAGGCAATCAATTGCTCAAAGGCAAGGAAAAACACGTAATAACAATGGCTATTCGACTTTATAGTCTCACGGGACAGACCAAGTCACAATACCTCACGGTGCATGCTTATACGCATGTTACCTAGCATGTGCGTCACTTCCAAACACTCACATCATACCAATCCTCAAGGTTTCATACCCTCAAAACCAGATTTAAAACTGTTACTTACCTCAAACGCGCAAACAATCCTACTACGCAATGCTTTTGCCCCGCGAATCAATCTCTAAATGCCCCGATTCTAGCCACAAGCAGTACGATATAACTAATGTAGGCTAAAAGTATCAATTCCACAAGAGAAACACGAAATTATAAGTCAAAAATCAGAAATAGGCTCAAACCCGGGCCCCCGGGCCCACGTCTCGAAATCCGACAAAAGTCACAAAACTCAAAAGCCAATTCACTCACGAGTCTAACCATACCAAATTTACTCCAATCCGATAACAAAATCCCATTCAAAATCCCAAAAATCTAGCTCAAGAACACTTCATCTTCTTCCCTAATTTTTCACCGCAAATCACAAAATTAGATAATAAAATTAAAGATATAATCATGGATTTTAACCAAAACTAAGTAAGAATCACTTACCCCATTCAACTCCACAAAAATCCCTTCAAGAATCGCCCAATTCAGTGTTCTCTAACTCAAAATATGCAAAATGGGTTCAAACCCTCGTTTTTGAAATTAATACTGTCTGCCTAGATTTCCTTCTTCGCGAACGCGATCGTCCTCTCGCGTTCGCGTAGACCAACTCAGACTGCCTCTCAACTTAACTCTTCGCGAACGCGACCTACGCTTTGCGAACGTGAACCTTTGCAACTCAGACCTTCAGGAACGCAACCCTCACCTCGCGGACGCGTAGAACAAAAGATTGGGGGTCCCCAACTGCCTCACTTCCCTTCGCGAACGCAACGCCACTCACTCGTTCGCGATGCACACACTACCATACCTTCGCGTTAACTTAGGGCAAAATCTCACCAAATCAGAAACACTCTTCGCGAACGCGAGGCTCCTTTCGCAAATGCATATGAGAAAACTAGAAAAAATGCAACAGCACATATCAGTTATCTCACCAAGACCAAAAATGATCTGTTAAACACCCGAAATCGCCCGAGGCCCTCGGAACCTCAACGAAACATACGATCAAGTCCCAAAACACTATACGAACTTAGTCGAATCCTCAAACCACCTCAAATAACATTAAAACACGAATCACCCTCTGATTCAAACTTAATGAACTTGAAATTTCCAATTTCTACAATTGATGTCGAAAACTATCAAACCACGTCCGATTGACCCCAAATTGTTTACACAAGTCATATTCAACATTACGGACCTACTCCTACTTTCGAAATCGGAATCTGACCCTGATATCAAAAAGTCATCCCCCGGTCAAACTTCCCAAAAATTTGACTTTTGCCATTTCAAGCCTAATTTAGCTACATGCCTCAAATTCACAGTCCAGACACACTCCTAAGTTCAAAAATCACCCAACAGAGCTAACGTAACCGACGGAACTCCATTCCGAAGTCGTCTTCATACAATTCTAACTACGGTCAAAATCCTAAGACTTAAGGTTCTGTTTTAGGGACTAAGTGTCCCAAATCACTCCGAACCCAAAAACAAGACCTCCCGACTAGTCACGTAAGCAGAAACAGATACGAGGAAAATAGTAAATAGGGGATCGGGTCTAATACACTCAAAACAACCGGTCGGGTGGTTACAAGTTTACATATTTTCTTTTGTTGTTGTTCATTTGCAGCATATTGAAGTAGGCGTATATTTCTTACACAATAAATATTGGTATCACCTTCCAAGTTATCCAAAATCAAAATGTGCAGTAATAAATTTACTTTTTGATCAGTATATGACTAAGTTGGCTAGTGTTCATCCTTCAGATGAACAACAGGAGAAAATTAGAATAAGGAAGGAAAAGAGAATGGAGGAGAAAAAAATGGAAGAAAAAAAGAGCAAATCAAAGAGAAATCGGGCTGTCAAAAAAAAATAAGAAGAAGTGGAGATTGAGGAACTTACCAAGTTTACCTGGTTTATTGAAGAATCAACTGCTGAAAAGGTGGCCAACTACGTAAGAGTCATTGACCTTTCATGTGGTATCTCATGGGCATCTGTTGAAAAAGTATTCTTTCCATTTCGACTAAAGCCAAATGGTGGCCAGTCATCTACGCACTACTTTATTGGAATTATGCACTTTGAAATCAAAACTATATATGTGTATGATTCCTTGAGGAATTCACCATATGAGCATGCGGTTGAACATGTCCAAAATTATGCTTGTTTGATCCCACACTTGCTAAAATGCTTGAACTTTGCCACACACAATAAAAGTTATCGGAAAAATCCTGTGGAAAGTTTTGCGATTAAGTGGATGAAGACACCCCTACAGGAGAACAAGTACATGTTTGGCATATATTTACCATGCATCTTATCTTTCTCGTTTTTTCCTTTTTTGTGTTTGTGTTAACTAATCTTTAATTTTTTTTCATGTTCTTTTTGTAGTGTTGATTCTGGTATATTTGCTCTTAAGTTCCTTGAGACGCGGTTGAATCAAGATGATGTCTTCAAATTCAAGCAAAGTGATGTGTTGACAGTCATGAGAGAATTGGCTGTAGTTCTTTGGGCTCATGAAAAGTGGAAAGAAGATAGCGGTTATGAAACTCCAGAAAAGCAACTAGGATATGACTATGGAGAATATGAAGACACTCTATGTAAATTTTTTCGATAGAGATTAACTTGTAAATGAAAATTAATTATTTTTTGTTATTTTTTCAATGATGTAAGTCAAAACAAAATTGTATTTGTGAATTATGTGATGTCTATCTTTTAATTTTTTGTTCTATTCGCGTTAATTAGTGTGAAGTTATTTTGGATTGTATCAAATACTTTTGTGTCTTTTATCACGAACTTAAGCATATTTTGTAAAAATTTAGCATATTTAGGGTGAAGTTTTAGCAAATGAATTAAAAAAATTATGCTTGTTTAGGCTGAAATTTCGTATAAAACTCATAACAAATCTGTTGACTGTAGGACAAAATTTTAACATGTTTTAGAAAATGAACTAAATAACTTCAACATCCACTAGCATCTAGTTTTAGCTTTAATGTGAAACAAGTTCAAGCTACATTAGCATGAAGTTTTTAGCTTCAGCATATTTAGTGTGAAGAGTTAGGAAATGAACAAAAAACTTTAGCATGGATAAGTTTGAAGTTAAGCAAAAACTCAATAGAAAATTATGTACAGTAGGAGAAAACTTTAGCATGTTCAGGCTAAAGCTTTAACAAATTAACTAAATAACTTCAGCATATTTAGTCTGAAGCTTTTAAGAAAAACTCATTGTTAAACTGCAGATTGCAGGGACAAAACTTCAACATGTTTTGGTATTTTTTAACCTGAAACTTATCTTTTCTGTATTTACGAGCTACTTTTGTCTTTTACCACCTACTTCATCTTATATTTAAATTTGTCTAACCATATAGTAAATGAGCTGAAAAGTTACTTTTATATTTACAAATAGTAAATGAAATCTTTTCAATTTGATTATGTGAAAACTTTACAAATTATGTACTGTAGGAAAAAACTTCAGCATGTTCAGACTGAAGTTTTAACAAATGAACTAAATAACTTCAGCATTTGTTGTCTCAAGTTTTTAGAGAAAACTCATTGCTAAACTGCAAATTGCAAACTTGAAACTTAACTTTTCTATATTATCAGCTACTTTTTGTCTTTTACCACATACTTCATCTTACATTTAAATTTGTCTGACCATATAGTAAATGATCTTGAAAAGTTACTTTTGCATTTACAAATTGTAAATGAAGCCTTTTCAATTTGATTATGTGAAAACTTTGGCTTTTCAGGCTGAAGTTATTTTTTACTATAGAAAAACTGTGGACTTATCAGGCCGAAGTGTCACGACCAAAAATCTCACCTGTCGTGATGGCGCCTATCTCAATACTAGGCAAGCCAAAAATCTCAATAAACCACCATATCTTTTAAGTTTGAAAACATAATATTTAAATTAAGCGGAAGAAATCTCGCAATTACATATATAAACACTCCCAAAATCCGGTGTCACTAGGTACATGAGCATGTAATATGAATACAAAGTCTGATTGACAAAACACTGTCTGAAAGTATAGAACAGTACAACAACTGAAAGAAAGGGAGTCAAGGTCATCGGACTGCGGACAACTACCTTGATAGTCTCCAACTGATAGCACTCTGAGATTTAACGGTCGCCGTGTCCGAAAGCACCTGGATCTACACACGAGGTGCAGAGTATAGTATGAGTACAACCAACTCAATAAGTAACAAGGCTAACCTTTGGGCTGAAAGTAGTGACGAGATCTGCATGTACAATACAGAAATGTAGGCATGCTTTCAAGTTCAACAGTTGCTTTCAGTACAAATAAAACAGATCAATTCTGAACAATACGAGGAATATGATATCTCTGTATCTACTTGCCAATGTACATATTGCATGTGATTCACCTTAATGAAAACTATGTGTACTCACAATCTAAAATACTCAATCACTCAGTACTATATATGGCCAATCCAGCCCAGGGAATATCCATCCCAACTATATATGTATATCCATCAACTGACAGTCAGTCACTCAGTACTGTATAAGGCCAATCCAGCCAAGGGGAAGATCCATCCCCAAATATCAATGATTTGGACAAGCCCCATGTCCAAGGAAAATCCATCCCTCAATATAAATGCTTCGGGCAAGATCCATCCCTCAATGTAAATCAACCATACCAATTTTATCAAATTCTACTAACAAATCGTCCTTCAAATCTTGAATTTTCGTTTTTGGAAGATTTTGCAAAAATCTTGATTTCTTCCATTTAAATCCGAATTAAACAATGAATATAACCATAGATTCAAGAAATATAATCACTTTAGGATATAGAACACTTTCCCAGTCGAAGTCGTGAAGAAATCCTCAAAATCGCCAAAACCCGAGCTCCAAAAATCCCAATCGAAAATGAAAAAATGACAGATTTTCAATCCTTAAGTTTCTGCCAAGGTTCGCATTTGTGAATGAATAGTAACCTCCCATGAATAGTGTTTGCAATTGCGATGAACAGTGCCACACCAGAAACCAGCAAAACCTAAACTTTTCTGAAATGATCTGAAACTCATCTGAACCTTCCGGACACAAACCATATATGAATTTCAATCATAAAACACGCTACGGACCTGATCGCGCACTCAAAACATTGAAAAGAGGTCGTCTTGTCTCGATATTGACCATGGTCAAACTCTCAAATTTCTTAACTTTAATAATCTCTCAACTAATGATCCAAAAATATACCCAACCCCCTTGGGACCCCGTCAAATTATACCAACAAGTCTCAAAACATGATACAAACTTAGTCGAGACCTCAAATCACATCAAACAATGCAGAAACTATGAATCACGCCTCGAATCGAATTAAGAGTTATGAAATTTCCAAATTCTATAATTTGCGCCGAAACGTATTAAATCAATCCGGAATGACTTCAAATTTTGCACACGAGTCTTAAATGACATAATGGAGCTATTCCAATTTCCGGAATTGAAATCCAATCTCGTTATAAAAAATTCAACCTTCGGTCGAACTTTCCAAAAATCTTCTATTTTTTCAACTTTCGCCAAAATGCATCGAATTATCCTGCGGGCTTCCAAATCCAAATCCGAACATACGCCTAAGTTCAAAATCATCATACGAAGTTGTTGACACCATCGAAATTCCATTCCGGGGTCGTTTCTCAAAAATTAACTCTCCGGTCAACTCTTTCCATTTAAGTTTCGAAATAAAAATTATTCTTTTAATTTAATTGTGAATCTTCCAAAAATCAAACTCGACTACACCCGCGGGTCATAATACATATTGCGAAGCTTCTCGAGACCTTTAGTCGCTGAATGAGGCGTTAATTCTTAAAATGACAAGTTGGGTCGTTACATTCTCCCCCTCTTAAACATACGTTCGTCCTCGAACGTGCCAAGAACTATTCCGATGACATTAGATTACTGAGTGCATTATTTCACACATACCACGGGTGCTTCTACGTCACCATAAATTTAATAGGGGTCCGACAACATCATCTCAGTGGAGATTATTTATTTTATTCACACTTATAAGCCTTTAAGCTAATTCCTTAGACTCTAAATAAATTTTGAATTCTTGACATCACTACACGGTATTAGTCTCAACCGAATGTAGCAATTCGTGCCTACGCACACATCATACGCATGTCCATAACCACATCTCTGGTCATAATAGCTGTTTATAATTAATTTCCAGCATCCTCAATTAATCTCATATTCACCAAAATCCCATTTCAACTTTTCGTAACACTGATAGCAACACGCGAGGCATGAATACCTCATAATTATTTACCCGAATTAACGAGTCACATTTAACGCCACCTAGGCACCCACCTTATAGGCTAAAACTCAATATTTACAACATGAATATGGCTAAATATGCACAGAAAAATATACAAGAATTATCAAATAAGCCTAACAGGTGGTACAAATTTAATTTCGCAAAGGGAGAATTTAAACTCATAAAATTTTTACCGCAAGGACCTCGTCCTTACATAACTTCCACCGCGGCTCGTAACCCAGTTTAAATATTTCACCTCATATAAAAATGCGAGGATCTCGTCCTCAACTCTGAATCACAAGTATTTTGCACATTGTGCCAACTGAATTTTTTTTCCAATTTCCTTTCTTTCTTTTTTTTAAATAAATTCCGTAAATAATTTTCACAACAAATAATGAACCCTCATACCAATAGGGCATAAAATTCATAAAATTAAGACTAATTATTCCAAAATCGCATGAAATCCCACTATATAGAGTATTAGAAAGTCACTTTTGGACTTATAGTCCTCAATGCGTTATTCTAGTTAATAAGAGGACTCACCTCAATATTCAGAACCGAATCAAATTAAGGAAAAATATCCTTTTATAACAAATCGGGACAGTACCTGTAACGACACCATCTGGTGTAGTGGCCTCAACCACACCATAGCAAATATATCAACGGGTTGGGCCTCCCCTCTAGGGCGCCCCCTACCCGCCTGTCCTCCACCCTAATTGGTTGTGCACATGGAGTATTAACTAGAATAACGCATGTAGCCTGAGTGTTATGATGAAACTTGTCACGATCCAAAATCTCACATGTCGTGATGGCGCATATCTCAATACTAAACAAGCCGACAATCTTAATAAACCACCATATCTTTTAAGTTTGAAAACATAATATTTAAATTCAGCGGAAGAAATCTCGCTATTACATATATAAACACTCCCAAAACCCGGTGTCACTGAGTACATGAGTATCTAATATGAATACAAAGTCTAATTGACAAAACATTGTCTGAAAGTATAGAACAATACAATAACTGAAAGAAAGAGAGTCAAGGTCAGCGGACTCCGGACAGCTACCTTGATAGTATCTAACTGATAGCACTCTGAGATCTAATGGTCGCCGTGTCCGAAAGCACCTGCATCTTCACACAAGGTCCAGAGCGTAGTATGAGTACAACCAACTCAATAAGTAACAAGACTAACCTTTGGGCTGAAAGTAGTGACGAGATTCGTAGGTACAGTTCAATATAAATAATAACAATACAGAAATGTAAGCATGCTTTCAAGTTCAATAGTTACTTTCAGTAAAAATAAAACAGATCAATTCTGAACAATACGAGGAATGTGACATCTTTGTATCTACATGCCAATGTACATACTGTATGTGATGCACCTTAGAGAAAACTCTGTGTACTCACAATCTAAAATACTCAATCACTCAGTAGTATATGGCCAATCCAGCCTAGGGAAGATCCATCCCAAATATATATGTATATCCATCAACTGGCAGTCAGTCACTCAGTACTGTATAAGGCCAATCCAGCAGAGGGGAAGATCCATCCCCAAATATCAATGATTTGGACAAGATCCATGTCCAGGGAAAATCTATCCCTCAATATAAATGCTTCGGGCAAGATCCATGCTGAGGGAATATCCATCCCTCAATATAAATGCTTCGGGCAAGATCCATGCCCAGGAAAGATCCATCCCTCAATATAAATCAACCATACCAATTTTATCAAATTTCAATAACAAATCGTCCTCCAAATCTTGAGTTTTTGTTTTTGGAAGATTTTACAAAAAATCTTGATTTTTTCCATTTAAATCTGAATTAAACGATTAATATAACCATAGATTCATGAAATATAATCACTTTAGGATATAGAGCACTTACCCCAGTCGAATTCGTGAAGAAATTCTCAAAATCGTCCAAAAACCGAGCTCCAAAAATCCCAATCGAAAATGAAGAAATGATAGATTTTCGATCGTTAAGTTTCTGCCCAGGTTCGCATTTACGTACAAAAACTTTGCATTTGTGAATGAACAGTAACCTCCAATAAACAGCACTCGCAATTGCGATGAACAGTGCCACACCAGAAATCAGCAAAATCCAAACTTTTCCGAAATGATCTGAAACCACCCCGAAACTCATCCGGAACTTTCCGAACACAAACTATATATGAATTTCAATCATAAAACACGCTACGGACCTGCTCGCGCACTCAAAATACTGAAAAGAGGTCGTCTTGACCCGATATTGACCATGGTCAAACTCCCAAATTTCTTAACTTTACTAGTCTCTCAACCAATGATCCAAAAATACACCCAAGCCTCTTGGGACCCCATCAAATCATACCAACAAGTCCCAAAACATGATACAAACTTAGTCGAGGCCTCAAATCACATCAAACAATGCCGAAACTACGAATCATACCTCGAATCGAATTAAGAGTTATAAAATTTCCAAATTCTATAATTTGCGCCGAAACGTATTAAATCAATCCTGAATGACTTCAAATTTTGCACACTAGTCTTAAATGACGTAATGGAGATATTCCAATTTCCGAAATCTAAATCCGACCTGCCTTGTCTCGCCACACATGCATAATATATATATATATATATATATATATATATATATATATATATATATATATATATATATATATATATATATATATATATATATATATATATATATATATATATATATATATATATATATATATATATATATATATATATATATATATATATATATATATATATATATATATATATATATATATATATATATATATATATATATATTGCAACCCCATAACAACAATCGCACAACAGAAACCTCATGCATCACAATAACCACAAGTGCACGGCAGAAACCTCGTGCATCATAATAACAACAATCGCTCGGCAGAAACCTCGTGCATCACCACAATAAGTAGAATAGCAATAAATGACAATAATACAAGTTTACGACAATTACGTCAACTCAGAAATTTCAGAACTCAAGGAAACGGAAGAACTAATTCACAAGGAGTAGCCACAATAGAGAACACTAGTCATAATAAGAACATCTCAATAAGAAAGAAAATATTATGTAACAACGGTCCACAATGCACAGTTCGACAACGAGGGAGCTAACACAAGACGAATAGTTCCAAATAAGGACAAGTCAACTAAAATATAGGATATCTAACTTCTTTTAAGGTTGGGAAATTAAGAGAGAGATACAACAACTCCAATTAAGGATAAGTAGTATAAGGATAATCATTTGCCTCAATTAAGGATGAATAATTACAGAAGAGATAATTATAATTTCAGATAAAGATAAGCAGTTAGGGAAAAGACAACATGGCAATAAAAGAGATACAATTTCAGTTAAGGCACATATAAATCAAATGAACAACAAAAGTGGATCATGAAGCAATTAATTCCAATTTAAGCAGGTAGAAGTGAAACTGAAAATTAAGAAACGTAATCATAATGAGAACAACTGCATATTCAGTGAATACAAGAACCTAAGAATCCCTAAAGGCCAATTTTCCACAAATAAGTCCGGGCACATACTCGTCACCTCGCGTACACGGACTACAATTAGCATAGAAGACTCAAATCCTAAGGAGTAGTTCCCCCACACGAAGTTAGGCAAGATACTTATCTCAAAAGAAGACAGACTGATACTCAAAAATGAACTTCTTGGGTGAAATGACCTACGGACGGCTCAAATCTAATCAAAATAACTTCAAAGCACAAATAAAACTCATAAGAGACTATTCTGGATCATAAAGCTTCAATCTTTATCAAAATTTAAAAATCGGTCCAAATTTCGACCCCCGGGCCCGCACCTCGGAACCCAACATATTTCTCAAAACCCTAACACCCATTACGGTATGAGTCCAACTATACAAAAATTATCAAATTCCGATATCAATTCGTCCCTCAAATCATGATTTTTCATTTTGAAAATTTTCTTCAAAAACCATCATTTTCCTCAACTCAAAACACAAATTAAATGATAAAAATAAAGATAAAATCATGGATATATTAAATTCTATTTGAAGAACACTTACCCAATTGATTTGCTTGAAAAACCCACAAAGAATCGCTCAAAACCGATCTTTATAAGTCAAGGTATGATAAAAATGGCCTAACCCTTGATTTGAAGATCTTATATTTTGCCCAGGTGTTTATGCATCGCGAACGCGGAGAAAGGTTCGCGTTCGCGAAGAAGAAAAATGTAGGCTGCCAGGATAACCCTACGCGAACGCGATCTAAGGGGAGCAAACGCGAAGGGTAAGAAACAGAACTTACGCGAAGGCAGGAATAATGACGCGAACGCGAAGAAGAAATAGCCAACAACCCCCAACTCCCAATTTCTACTACACGAACGCGAGGGAACAGATGCGAATGTGGAGAAGGAGAAAGCAAACGTTCGCGATCGCGAAAATGATCATGCGAACGCGAAGAACAATGAATTCTTCCTCCAAAATTGCTCTCCGCAAACGCTAAGGAAGGGGCGCGAACACGATTAAGGAAATCAGATGACAGAAAACAACAGATCAAAAATAGAAGGAAATGGCTCGTGGCCCATCCGAAACACATCCGAGGCCCTCGGGACCCCGTGTAAACACACAAACAAGTTTCATAACCTAACATGGACTCGCTCGGGGTCTCAAATCACTTCCAACAACGCTGAAAATACAAATCGCACCACGAATCGAACTTATGAACTTTCAAAACTTCCAACTTCGAAAACTCATGCCGAAACCAATCAAACCAACCCGAAATGACATTAAATTTTGCAGGCAAGTCCCAAATAACATAACAGAATTGTTCCAACTCTCGGAATCACATTCCGACCCCGATATCAAAAAGTCCACTTCCTGTCCAAATCTCCAAAAATTCGGCTTTTGTCATTTCAAGCCTAAATGAGCTACAGACCTCCAAAATACAATCCGGACACGCCGCTAAGTCCAAAATCACCCAAATGCGTCGAATTGTTCTACGGACTTCCAAATCCAAATTCGAACATACGCCTAAGTCCGAAATCATCTTACGGAGTTGTTGACACCATCGACATTCCATTCCGGGGTCGTTTGCTCAAAAGTCGACTCTCCGGTCAGCTCTTTCCATTTAAGCTTCTAAATAAGAATTGTTCTTTTAATTTAATTCTGAATCTTTCGAAAATCAAAATCGACCACACCCGCGGGTCATAATATATATTGCAAAATTTCTCGAGACCTTTAGTCGCTGAACGGAGCATTAATTCTTAAAACGATAAGTCGGGTCGTTACACGAAGTTACATTTTTTTTTTTTGCATTTACCACCTACTTGTTGTCTTTTACCACCTACTTATCTTGTTACATTCAATTTATCTGAACGTAAAACAGTAAACATACCTGAAAAGTTACCTTTGCATTTATAGATATTAAATTGATTAGGTGTAATCTTTGGCTATATTAACAACCTCTTCACTTGAAAATTTCAGTCATCCATAGACTTCTATCATATTTCTTTAAATTTATATTCATCCTTAGCCTTTTTGATTTTTTTAAAGAAACAATATCTGATGCTAGCGGAAGTAGAAAACTTACAATGGATGAACTTATGTAGAGGTGAGAGAGTTTAAAGTTTTATTAGAATAGTAACGAACCAATGGCTAATCTTATGCAGACATGGGATCAAATAAAGGCTGATTGGGAGAGAATCAGACCACAAATTTTTGCCGATGAAACATTCCAGAACATGCTGAACCTCAAACGCAATTGTGAAGGCTATTCAACCTCGTTCGACAAGGTTGTCCAGCAGTTTGATTGTTTTAAGTTTTTCATCTGGGGACGACTATGCCAAGATGCAAAATAGATTGAAAAGTCTTCCTTGTCTTATGGACAAAGTAATAATTGAACAAAATCAGCTGCGTGATCAATTCAACAAGTTGAAGTATGGTCTCATTAGACTTAGTGGTCTTTTGCCCGAGTATCCTATAATTATTTCTAATTCGGATGATGATGAGATATATCGAGAAATTGAGGAGTACTGTTCTGATGATGGTGGTGATGCTTAGTTTTTGTAATCCCTTTTTTTATGTTTTTCTTCTGTGTTTTTGATAATATTTTTTATGGCTTTTCTTTTATTTTGTTAATGTTCTGATGATGGTGTTCTTTTGTTAATGTTTATGTTGATTAAGTTATATAAATAAAAATCTTGTTTCGTTTTTGTGTATAATTTTTTTCAATTTTGAAGGTTGCATTCTCATTTCAATGTAATAAAATATAGTACATCTCAACGTAAAACTCCATGCCTTATAAGCTGAAGTTAGCATATATAAGTTAGAAACTTGAACCTTTTTTATCTGAAGTTATCATCTATAGCTTTTGATAGTCACACTTTATAGGCTGAAGTTTTTTTGCAAACATTTACCATTAATAGGCATATATAAGGTTGTAACTGTATCTTTTAAGAGTCAAACTTATCCATGCGGAATTTTTTTTATTCATTTCTTAAAACTTCACACTAAACATGTTGAAGTTTTTGTCCATAAGTTTGCAATTTTTGTAATGAGTTTTTCCAAATTTTTAGAGAAAATATGTAGAAATTATTTAGTTCATTTGTTAAAACTTCAGACTAAACACGCTGAAGTTTTGTCCTGCAGTATGAATACTTCATGCAGAAAGGTGTAGTTTATATATATATATATATATATATATATATATATATGTGTGTGTGTGTGTGTGTGTGTGTGTGTGTGTGTGTTTCTATGTGTGTTAGAGATATGTATTTCACTTACAGTTTTTCTCGCTGAAGTCATTGCGTACTTTTTTAAAATGCAACCAAACCTGTAAGCCGCCAACAAAAATGAGTGGTTTGTACTTCCAGCAATATATAAACGAGTATTTTTCAATCCAAGAGCTTATTTTTTTCTTATTTATATGAAAATAATCACATTTCACATATATCATTTAATAATGAAAGTCTAAATTCAGCATATCTATCTTCCTTTGGAATGAATTTTTTTCCAAGGATTATTGAACGTTTGAGTATTTTTCAGCGTGCTTCTTGGAATATGGATGATGTGCTGGAGAAGACAAGCAAATTATTCTGTTATGCCCAATTTATTTACAACGACTGCATTTGGTAGATTACAATGATATTGATTCAGTCGCAGGGATATACCTCTTCTTTTGTCTTCTTCTTTGTCGAATCTCTACATCGGGAGGTTTTATGATTTCAGATTCTATATTTTGTGGTATATCCCATGAATTTTGATCTCCTACAGTATTCACATGTCATTCATATGTTTTGAACCATATTTCTCTTGAATACCATTTTGAGCAGTAATCAGATTTCTACAAATATCTCTTATTGATAGCAACAATTGCATGTGGGCAGGGCAATTCATCAAGTTAGAATTTCAATCAGTCACAAGTTCTCTTCTTTAAGTCCATAATGAATTCCATTCCTTCATTATTTATTCTAAACAACATCGAATCAAGGTTGAACACCTAAGAAGGAATAAAAAAGTAAAAAAACTAAATATTTTGCAACAGACATTAAAAGATGAAGTGATTATGCGTTGGTAAATTCTGAAGTTAATAAATATACTCACAAACATTTTGCAAGCCAAGTCCATCTTCCTAGTCATCTCTTCTTCTGCCCATATTGATACTCTGTGAAAAGTTTCATTTGGCTTTTTTCTCCGTTCGTAAAATCACTCTCCCAACTTTTCTTGGATGAAATCTAACATTCTTAAAATAGGCATTTCTCTCATTTTTAGTAATACCGAATTCATTGATTCTACCATATTTGTTGTCAACATATCATAACGTCGTCGTGGGAACCACGATCGAGCACATCTCTCTGGCGGCTCTTCTATTATGTAATTGTATATTTTCTTGTCAACACTTTTGATTTGGGACATTAACTTATTAAAATCTTCACGTCTATATGACCTTGCAGCGCTTTGAAAAGATTTATTACCGTGCTTTTTGCATGTCTTTTCTTTAAATTCTTCTAAAAGTGATAGAGGCATATACCATGGTGAGCTTCAGGATAAATTTGTATAATCTCATTTGCGATCGATTGGTTTCTATCTGATAAAAAAACTAGTTCACGGCGGACTTCAATTGCTTTTCTCATTTCTCCGAATAACCAAATGTATGCATCATTGTTTTCTGAATCTTCTACACCAAAAGATAGAGGAAAGTTTGATTGTTTGCACCCTTTGATACAACAACAAATAGAACACCACGATATTTTGACTTTAAAACGTTGCATCAACTGCAATCATGGATCTACAGTAACACCAACCAGCTATTGATGCCGCATGAGTAAATAACATATAAGCAAACCTGTACAGGCGAAACACAAAAAAACAAATCATAAGGTGCGAAGTTTTCAAATAGGAACATTTCAAACTTCACAGTGATGTTTACTATTTTTTTGCTTACCGATTATGCTCATCTCTCTTTATGCTGGTGTACGTCCCTGGGTTTCTATGCACCATCATGTATAGGTATGAAGGAATAATTTGGTAGCTCTCTTCCGGTGTTCCTCTTATGCAAGCAATGGCTTTTTAAATTGTGCATCATGCCTTGTGATATCCAATGTCAATTTTAAATTTCTTTTTCATTTCACTTTGTACAAAGGTTGGTGTAACATCAATCTTTTTATCCCGAACATATTCTAAAATTTGCTCACTTATAAAATTTGATGTAGCATGATTTTGATCTCATTTTCTTGCATCACCGAGCATTCTCATGGTTGTTATGAAATTTTATCACCCTAAAAAGTGTGGAATTTTTTTATTCTGCGTACATTTCAACCACATTTCTCCATGATGCATTTCAGCTCGTATCTCTTTGAACATGATCTAGCATCGGTGAATTCAAATTTTTGATTTATCTCCAAGCTGCAAAAAAATTTAGTCATGCTCTTCTTGTTCTCAAAAATTAATCCTACTTTTACTTCCTCAAGCAATACATTGTGCCTAAGTATTTTACACGGTGGAGATTCTTTCAGCTTTCTCCTCGCTCTTTTTTTTTATTTCTTAGAAGCAGTAGAAGTTTCAGCAATTTCTCCAATTGTATCTGATGTTATCAGTATAGTTTATGTATTTTCTTCATCTTCGTAGTTGCTTATCATTGCAGGAGATAACAAAAAACTTTGTTGGATTGTGTGTTGGTTATCTATTTACATTATTAGTTGTCCTTATTCTTCTTGGGCCTCACCAAAGTGGTATGAATTTATTGTAGCGGCAGGTAATTCTTGCAGCGTTCCATATTCTGAAGCAGCCGTAATGTTAGAAGGTTGTTGCTCATTGTCTACTTCCATTATTGGTTGCTCTAGTTCATGTTGATAATCAACAAGTTGTTCTGAATCTATTGTATGTGCAATAGATGGTTTGAATATTGCAGATTCTGATGTAGCTATACTGTTAGAAAGTAGTTATATTTTTTCGACGACAAAATGGCAATTCCTGAAGGCTAAATCAGTTGTTAGCAAATGTATACAGGTTTTGAGTTCTTCATCTGAATTACAAGCATCCCTTTACTTGTATTTAGTTTGATATCAAACCATATATTTAGTGAATATTTGGTTGAATCAAAATCTGTAACTTCACTAATTCTCTTCAGGAAAGTATTGAATGATACTTGTTTATTAAGCAGAATAAGTTTTGTATCATGATCCAAGTATTTATAATCAAAAGTCCACCTCAAATTGAAAGTAATAACAAGGAAAATCGAACTAATCGTGCAAAATGAAAAGGCAAAATGACTTTCGGGCTACCTAAACTTGCACTTGTTTGTCATACCGGTATATAAACTTAGAATTTTTTCATTTAAACACTTCAACTCATACATTTGCATAATATTAAACCCTTTCGCCCATCCGACCATAGCGCGTGTATTACAAATATGCATACATGGCCATCTAATTAGCAAAAGACCACTAATATTACTACACATAAGGGGGCACCAACTCCCCCCTTAACCAATTTTCTAAGTCCTACTTTTTATTTCTTTCTCTTTCTTCTCACCATGGCTAGTTGAGATCTAATATTCTTCACTTATCTATAATACAACAAGAAGAGACTAGAATAAGCAAAAAATGAAAAGAAACAGCGAAGAATAACTCTCGCTGATGGCTCTAGAGGATTCGAACAATTGAATTTCTTGTAAATTTATATGTGGGTCATTGGGTGTAAGAATGTTGGAGATGGGTTTCCACTGATCTCTGCTTTTGAGTTCAAAAATCACACATTTTGAAATAAAGTAAAGAATTCTAGAAGAATTTGTAAAATTCAAGAAAGGAAAGTCTAAATTGACGAGGAGATTTAACCATCTTCTCCACTACCACAACAACACAAAGCAACTCACATTTCACCATTGACACCTACACGCAAGAAACCCTCAACTATTCGATCGCTTTCAACTTTCTCCACAATTATTTTTTACAATCATCACTTAACACCTACTTCCAACTACCTTAACCACCGGTCACAATCATAGAAAAATTGAAGCTTGCTATTACGCCATAATCACTAGCCATATAAAAAATTCTCTCTCGAAAACACCTTCAAGTTGTCCCCTAGAACAACTAGTAGTAACACATTTTCTCTAAAAAATTATATTAAAAAAAAGGCAATCACGAAGTGGGGGAAGAGGATTTGGAGGAGAGGAGGAGAAGGAAGCAGCGAAGTAAGGGATTGGAGAAGATGGAAGAGTTAGGGGGATTGAAGGGACAGAAGGAAGAAAGAGTGGAAGGGAGTGGTATTTGGCTAATTCTATTTTACATAAAGAGGGAAGGGTGAAGGAAGAAACGAGGGGTTTGGAATTTTCCATTTATTTTTTTTATCCTTTTGTTCTTTAAATCAACAAAAAGATCAAGAAAATTATATTTACGTGCCTTATAGCAGTGATGTGCATGCATTGTTGCCATGTCAGCTACCCCTCCTCTATATAGGCGTAGTCAACGGTCATAGTGGTTTATAATATTCATTTCAACAATTAGGAGTGCTAAAATGGAAAATTCCTAAGTTTATGTACCGGTATGACAAATGAGTGCAAGTTTAGGTGGGCTGAAGGCCATTTTTGCCAAATGAAAACTTCAGCATGTTTAGTGTCAAGTGTTAGGAAAATGAACAAAAAAATTAATTAGAAAATTACATACTGCAAGACAAAAACTTAAGCATGTTTAGTCTGAAGTTATAGCAAATGAACTAAAAAACTTCAGCATGTTTGGTATGAAGTCTAAAGTTTTAGCCTTCATAAATTAACATACTGCATGACAAAAACTTCAGCATGTTTGTCTTGAAGTTTTAGCAAATGAACTAAAATACTTCAGCTTGTTTAGACTGAAGTTTAGGAAAAAACTAATGATAAAACTGTTAAATGCAGGACAAAACTTCAGCATGTTTTGGTATGAAGTTTTAGCAAATGAACTAAATATTTTTAGCATCCATTAGCAAAAATTCATTAGAAATTAACATACTATAGGACAAAACACTTAAGAGTGTTTATCCTGAAGTTTTAGAAAAATAACTAAAAATTTTCAGCTTGTTTGGACTGAAGTTTAGGAAAAATCTCATGACAAAACTGTTGAATGCAGGACAAATTTTTTTAGAAAATTACATACTACAAGCAAAAACTTAAGCATGTTTAGTCTCTAGTTTTAGCAACTGAACTAAAAAACTTCACCATAATATAAATGTGATGACCCAAAATGTCATCTTTAAATTTAATAAGTAATTCTGTATTTTAAGACCTCAAAAAGTATCATTTATCATTCCTCGACTTGCGTGCACAGTCCGTAAAATTTTCCGAAAAGTTTTCATGTGAAAAATGGATTAAAATATGAAATAAAGCCTTAAAACTCAACTGAGTATACTTTGGTCAACATTTTAAGCAAACAGATGCGGATTAGTATTTTGATAGTTTCGGTAGCTCCGTATCGTGAATTGAGACTTGGACGTATGCCAGAAAATTAATTTGGAGGTCCCTATCTCAAGTTATGACCATTTAACGGAAACTAGTAATTTAAAGGCTAAAGATTTTCAAGTTTGACCACGGGGTTGACTTTTTGATATCAGAGCCGGAATCTGATTCTGAAAATTTGAACAGCTCCGTTATATCATTTATGACTTGTGTGCCAAATTTGAAGTCATTCCGGATTCATTTAATATGTTTTGGCACGAGATTTGCAAATTGAAAAGTTTAAAACTCAAAGTTCGAATTGGGGTGTGAATTGTAATTCCAGCGTTGTTTAACGTGATACATGTAACAACCCGTTCGTTCGTTCTGAGAGTTATAGCCCTGTTTTCCCCATCTATCCTTATTTATGTGTTGTTCAGCTGTGTTGAGTTGTATCGGGTTAGTTGGTTCGGGTCCGAAAGGAACTCGGAGTGAAATAAGACACTTAGTCTCATAATTGAGAAATTTAAGTTAGAAAAGTGGATCGGATATGGATCTATGTGTAAATGACCTCGGAATTTAATTTTGATGATTCCAATAGCTCCGTATAATATCTTAGGACTTGTTGGTATATTTGGTTAAGGTCCCGAGGGGCTCGGGATGATTTTGAATAGTTAATGAGAAGTTTGGAAGTTGGAAATTTCATAAGATTAAAGTTTCAAGTGAGTTCGCATAAGACCTAAATTTCATTGAGCATAACACTCATTATACTAAGTGTTATATGGTTTATTACCTGTCAAATGAAACATCTTTGAGTCTAATTTCTAACGCTTCAAACCGTTCGTCATTTGGACATTCCTACAAGAAGTTATGACCAAATTACCAAAGGCTAGCGGAGGAGCCTGCGGATGCGAAGCATCCGAGGTCGCGTTCGAAAGAGAGGCTGGCAGTGAAGTGCTGCCATAGCGTCCAGGTCCGCATCCGACCTTCAAAGAGGAGTGAAGTGGCGAAGCATCCAGGTCCGCATCCGAAACCCAGAAATCTGGGCCTATAAATACAAAGTCGGGGAAGGGAGATATTTTGAGTATTTGGGGGTTAGGGTTCTTGAGGTGAAGGGACGATTTTGAGCTCAAATCAAGTCCAATCAACCAAGGTAAGCTGTTAATGATGTTTTGGGTTGATTATTACTCAATATACATGATTTCTAACATCATTCTTACATCCAAATACAAGATTTCATCATCAAATCCTCAAGAACACAAAAATCACCAAAGTTGTGATTTTTCAAGATTGATCTACTAGAGGTAATTCCAATGCTTCAAACTCGTTTATTATGAGTAGTTAGAAGTATTTGAAGCATTTGTTACAAGTTTTAATGGTTGAAAGATTGGATTATAAAACTCTAGTTCATGGCATGAATAGTACTTTTGAGAAAATAAGAGAGAAGGTGAATGGTAATCTTGGCAATGAAATTTATGAATACAATGAAACTATGGAATGGGTTACTAATGTTGGTCCCAATGGATGTTGATATTGTAGATTGAAGTTGCTTAGTAAAGTAGATCGTTGTATTATCATTAAGGGGTGAATTTCAGTTTCGGATCGTTGGCATTGAATTGAGGAGACAAGAAAGCATTCAGAGGTGGATACGCACGGAGTGGAAATTTCCTGAGTATTGATTAGCTTGCTCGATGTTGGGTTCATCTTGTTGAGGTAAGTAACGATTGTAAATATAGTCCTGAGGGTATGAAACCCCGAATTTTGTATCATTCTATTATTTTGAAGTGACGCACATGCTAGGTGACGGGCGTGTGGGCGTGCACTGTTGGGGATTTGTGACTTGGTCCGCCCCGTAGCAACTGTAAAGTTGCATACTTTGTTGAAACCGTTGATACTTATATGATTTAGAAAGAATTTCTGTAAATTGGGCTGAATGCCATGTTTGGGCCTTGCGCCAATGCTGTTTGGACCCTTAGGGGCTGTTTTGTATCATCCTCTCACTGTTTTCGATTGAAAATCTATACTCAGTCATGGTTATACTTGTTTAATGCATAACTCAGTCTTATGACTCTATTTTGATGCATATAAATGTTTTGGACTGAATGCCTTGTTTTACTGAAATGCCCGAGTGGCTTGAGATATTTATGACTGAGTGAGGCCGAGGGCCTGATTTGTGAGGATGAGTGTGGATCGGGGTTGCCCGCCTGCAGCATACTTGTGACTGAGTGAGGCCGAGGGCCTGATTTGTGAGGATGAGTGTGGATCGGGGCTGCCCGCCTGCAGCATACTTGTGACTGAGTGAGGCCGAGGGCCTGATTTGTGAGGATGAGTGTGGATCGGAGCTGCCCGCCTGAGGCATACTTTATTATTATTATCGCACATGAGTTGTCCGTGCAGATTATAGTGCTTGGGATGAAGGATCCCTTCCGGAGTCTGTACACACCCCCAGTGAGCACAGGTACCTACTGAGTGCGAGTGCCGAGTGCTGAGTGATTGTGAGGTATGCCTGAGTGGCAAGAGTGATTGTGAAGTATGCCCGAGTGGCAAGAGTGATTGTGAGGTATGCCCGAGTGGCAAGAGTGACTGTGAGGTTTGCCCGAGGGGCTGTTTATGATTTCATCATTTTTACTCACATTTGCATTGAGCCTTTGTTTGAAAAAAACTGTTGAAAAATGTCTTTAAAATGATTTTTACTGGAACTGGGTTTAAACGAGATGTTTGATTCAAATCCTGATTTTTAAGAGCATGTGGTATTTTGCTGAGATTTCCTGATATGAACGTTACATGCTTTATTGCTCGTCACTACTGCTCAGTCTTTATTTATTGTTGTTACTTACTGAGTTGGCGTACTCACGTTACTCCATGCACCTTGTGTGCAGATTCAGGTGTAGCTGGACACGGTAGCGGTTATTGAGTGTTCTGGTTGCAGGTTTTTCTCGGAGATAGTAAGGTAGTTGTTTGGTGATCGTAGCCCCTGCTCTTCTCCCTCTTATCTTCCTCTAGTTGTATTTAGCTATTTTCCAGGCTAAGTTAGCCTTGATATTGTTAGACAGATTATAGTAGATGCTCATGACTAGTGACACCCCGATGTCGGGCTTTTCTTTTCTGCACTTCTGTTTTTCTTTGATTTGAACTCTTTAAATGGAGGTTTTTACCTTGAAATTATCTTTGAAATGAATATATTGGTTTGTTTTGGAAATGAGTCGGCTTGCCTAGTTCCACGATAGGCGCCATCACAGCAGGGTTAGTTTTGGGTCGTGACAAATTGGTATCAGAGCCTAGGTTACATAGGTCTCACGAGCCATGAGCGGGTTTTGTAGAGTCTTGCAGATCGGTACGGAGACGTCTGTACTTATCTTCGAGAGGCTGCAGAACTCTTAGGAAAATTTCACGTTTTTGTATTCTATCGTGCAAAATTTATTTAGTTTGAGACATAACTCTTTTAATTCCTTCCACGCATCTCGTATGCGCACATGAGCGCTCGATATCAGTTGTGCATCGTCGGTTTGTGATTCTATGAATGAGGTTCGAGATGTGTATTATGTGTTTTGGTGATGGGCTAGTCTGGAGGACTTGAGGCCAGGTTTAAATCGTAGTTTTGGCTCGGTAGCTTCAGTTGTAATCTATACATTTGGACTCATATGTCCGATAATGTCCCTACGAGTGGAATTGTGGCTCGATGAGCAGTGGAATGGCTTGTGGTAAGTATGACGTAACTGCGGGAAGTGTTAAGACTATGTGAATGTGACGAGAAGTGTTTTCTTGAAATGTAAAGGAAGGCCATTTGGTGCTTGGATTTTCATTTTGATACGACGTACCGTCTCGAGTGTGAATGTTTTGAAGGATCTTTCACGTTGTTAAATTTTGGGGCAAATTAAACTCTCATGTATGTCAATGAGTTTGAACTCAAGAAGAGTAAATGGTTGTGTAGTAATGGTGGTTGCGAATGGGTATTTTGATGTTGATGGCTCGAGAAAGATAATATTTAAAGAGGCTTAGAGTCGGTAACATTTTATTGGTTTAGGTGCGAAAGAGATACATTTTGATTTGATGCAGCGGTTGGGTAGAAAAGTATAAGGGAAGACATGATGGGAAGAATTTCGCGGTGGTTGAAGTACTAGCAGGTCAAGTAGGAGAAGTAGAGGTTGAGAAGTTTCTTAAAGGAGATGATTTAACCGAAGTAAGAGTGGCAGATTAGCATATGAATTCACTAGTAGGGTAGTCGTGTGCCTTGAGAAAGTGTAGAATGGTTTGGAATCGTGTTAGTATGTGAATCGGCCTGTAAACTCTATTTGGAGTGATGGTTAGTGTACAAAGGAAAAATTTAATATGGCAGAAAGGAGTATGTTTGAAATGAATAGAGGCGTGGAGATCTGATTATCGTGTCAGGTGCAATATGACTTGAGTTCGGAAGGTATTGTTGACGTATAGTTGATGTCAATAGGGAAAGTGCAGACTTATACAAATAGTGGGCGAGCATGAACTCAGGAGAATTTACGGATTTAGTGGTCGTTGCACTCAGTGCAGTGTCATTGGGAAATGTCGGTAAGGAATTCCACATGTGGGTTATCTCCTGTGTGCAGCTAGCGGTGGCGTGATGTTGATGAAGCTTTGCGAGGAATATTACTTGCTACCCGGTAGGAGGTCGTGTGTGTGATTTTGGCTGGAGATTCAGAATGTTCATGAAAGGCTTAATAAAAGACTTCGAGAAGTCTGGCAGGTTAACGGTGTGAGACCTTGGTAACTGAGAAGGAGAAATCCTTACGGATTTTAATTTTATATAATTGCAGCTTAAGGCTAAGTGGGGGAGTCTTCTATTGACGAGTTGATTGCACGGTTATGGGTCGTATTAGTTTCGGTTCGGGGGTATACCAGTGAGTCAGTTATGAGTTGCAGAGGTCGAGATCGAGGATGACTCGGGTAAAGGAATTTCTGGACACAAGTTGTATTACACTCTATGGTTATAGGAGGACCATAAAATAATTGAGCGGTTATTCACAGAGAATATAGTGTACATGGAGTGGAAATTTGCTCGGTTGCGTAAGAGTGCGGGTTACTCTTTATTCCCTTATTTGTTGGTGTGCTAATGGGGCACATGTCGTTTCAGTCCGTTTGGTCGGTTAATTCAAGAATTGAGTAGAGTGGATGACTCTCGAGAATGGTTCCAATGGATTCAAGATTTATAAATATGGCTAGAAAACTGGGAGTTGCATTGAACGGTGTTGAGACTCATGGCATCTTATATCATTGTGAATTATGCATTTCAGTATCAAGAAGGTGAAGGAAACAGTTTTAGGTTCACATAAAATCTCTTCGGAGTAAGCATTTTTGGTTGTGGAGCCTTTGGAATACATAAAAAGGGAATTCGGCGGCTTATAAGCCTTAGGACGGCCTGATTCTATGCTAGAGTTCGTGGGGTAAGTTTTAGTTAAGGATAGTAGTGTTCTAACAAGGAAAAAGTAGCAATTTGAAGGCAATTTAGAAAGGACTTGGAGAAATAGGACAGCTTGGTAGTAGGTTGGGTTAGCACAATAATGGGTATGATCGGTTCTTTGGATACTTATGATGTGGCTAGTATCTACAGGTGTTTCGTGGCAATACTCTCGAATTTGGAAACCTGTGTGGCTTGGTGGAGTTAGAGGAATTCAGTTCAGATAGCTTGGTTATGTGCAAATGGATTTCAAAGTGTTCATGATGGGTTCTACCATGGTTTGAACCAGATATTTTCTACCGATGTACGGAACATGTTGTGTGTTATGGTTTCCTCCTAGAAAGAAGCAAGAAAGAGGTTTCTGACTAATAATGTATGTAATTTGCTAGTGACTCAGAGTTGATAATGAAATTCTTATGCTTGTCATATGATGGCATAACAGATATGGTGTGTTGTGCGGGAATAGGATTTACATGTACCAGGTCACAGTTCAGTTTTGAAGGGAAGGACATAAATTCTTAGGCAGCATGAATGGTTTCCGATGACTAGGTGGCACGAAAGAAGTTTCAAAGTATTTCTCGTGGAAGGATTGTGTATGAGAGAGGTTTTAGGCATTCGGGCGATGGAGGTGGAATCAAATAGGGTGATTCATGTATTCTATGGAATTGAAGATTGGGAGTTCTCATGAGCAGATTATTTCATGGTGGTAGACTGTGAAGTTGTGGCCGGAGCTAGCCAGATGATGGAAGGTGTTATGATTCCGTCATTGTGGACGTTCGGAGGTTGTTTATCTATTGGTGGCTGACCATAGTTGATTCGGGGCCCATTGGTAGGCCCAATTAGGATGTGTATTCTACACCGAGCCGGATTGATTGGCTCCATACTACTATTGTTGAAGGATGTGCCATTCGGTTGATGTGAAGCTTATTCGTGTTCTGGAATGATCTGTGAGTTACTCTTCTATGCTACGAAGAGTTGTGATTCATTGGTTATATGCACATATGGTGCGGTTCTATTATGGCCTTATAGCGGAATTTGAGCGAGAATAGTATTGGATATTGCTTGGTTGATGACGTATTGGTCACGTTCTTTCAGATTTTATGTGGCATGGTGTCGTTTGCTTCTCTGTGGTTATAGTAATGTACTTTGGGTACTTGATGTCGAATTGCGCATGGTTATTGATTTTAGCAGGGTGGCTTGAGGTGTTTTATATGGACCAATATTTGGATAGGGTCGCGTATTGCAGCAGGGTTATGTGGAAATATGATCCCTTATGTAAGATTCGTATATTATGGTTCTGCGGTGTGTAATGGGTTATTAGCATTGCGTTGGGGTGGTACTCGTCGAGCTTGCGGAATGGTTCTCCTGTTTGGGTCATTATTACGATTGGGTACATTTGGAATGTTGCTATCTGGTGCACGGATTGCACGGGTTGTGGCTTTAAATTGTATTGATGTGTCATGTCACTAGAGTGGTCGTGCTGGAGGAGACGAGGTCATTGGGCCTAGAATGGATGCTATCAGATTGATTGTGGTATAATTAGGAGGATAATATCGGAAGTCGGCTTTGAAATTTGCTATAGTTCTTGTAGAAGGAACGGGAGCTCCATGACATGTTGGTCTAATGAATGGTTATGAATTCGGTATGTTTCTTTTATCATCGGTAGTGTACGAAGGTTTTAGAACGAGGTTTTGTCTGATATGAGGTTTATTACCAGCACTTATTGATTTGAGTCGATACTGTGATTTGAAATCATTGCTTCGAGCATTCGAGCTATGCGGTATTTGAATTTGAGTGTTTGAGTTATGGTTACGGCTTTTGGTACAGCTTGTTCAGACTTATACGGTATGTAGAAGCGAACTTCTAATCTTATAAGAAATTTCGGATGTCGTAAATTTGATTCGAAGGCTTGTGGGCTAGGTTGAATTGAGGAATTTCAGTTATGCTGTGCTATCGGACTTGTATGGGTTAGAGTGATGTGGGATCACCCCCGGGTATGTGCATGGGAAAGTTACACAGTGATTTGATGGCTTTTGGAACAACTCTGGGCATGTTCGAGGACGAACGTATGTTTAAGTGGGGGAGGATGTAACGACCCGGTCGTTATTTCTGAGAGTTATAGCCTCGTTTCCCCCATCTATCCTTATTTATGTGTTGTTCAGCTATGTTGAGTTGTATCGGGTTAGTTGGTTCGGGTCCGAAAGGAACTCGAAGTGAAATAAGACACTTAGTCTGATAATTGAGAAATTTAAGTTAGAAAAGTGGATCGGATATGGATCTATGTGTAAATGACCTCGGAATTTAATTTTGATGATTCCAATAGCTCCGTATGATATCTTAGGACTTGTTGGTATATTTGGTTAAGGTCCCGAGGGGCTCGGGATGATTTCGAATGGCTAATGAGAAGTTTGGAAGTTGGAAATTTCATAAGATTAAAGTTTCAAGTGAGTTCGCATAAGACCTAAATTTCATTGAGCATAACACTCATTATACTAAGTGTTATATGGTTTATTACCTATCAAATGAAAGATCTTTGAGTCTAGTTTCTAACGCTTGAAACCGTTTGTCATTTGGACATTCCTATAAGAAGTTATGACCAAATTACCAAAGGCTAGCGGAGGAACCTGCGGATGCGAAGCATCCGAGGTCGCGTCCGAAAGAGAGGCTGGCAGTGAAGTGCTGCCATAGCATCCAGGTCCGCATCCGACCTACAAATAGGAGTGAAGTGGGGATGCGAAGCATCCAGGTCCGCATCTGAAACCCAGAAATCTGGGCCTATAAATACAAGGTCGGGGAAGGGGGATATTTTGAGTATTTGGGGGTTAGGATTCTTGAGGTGAATGGACGATTTTGAGCTCAAATCAAGTTCAATCAACCAAGATAAACTATTAATGATGTTTTGGGTTGATTATTACTCAATATACATGATTTCTAACATCATTCTTACATCCAAATACAAGATTTCATCATCAAATCCTCAAGAACACAAAAATCACCAAAGTTGTGATTTTTCAAGATTGATCTACTAGAGGTAATTCCAATGCTTCAAACTCATTTATTATGAGTAGTTAGAAGTATTTGAAGCATTTGTTACAAGTTTTAATGGTTGAAAGATTGGATTATAAAACTCTAGTTCATGGCATGAATAATACTTTTGAGAAAATAAGATAGAAGGTGAATGGTAATCTTGGCAATGAAATTTATGAATACAATGAAACTATGGAATGGGTTACTAATGTTGGTCCCAATGGATGTTGATATTGTAGATTGAAGTTGCTTAGTAAAGTAGATCGTTGTATTATCATTAAGGGGTGAATTTCAGTTTCGGATCGTTGGCATTGAATTGAGGAGACAAGAAAGCATTCAGAGGTGGATACGCACGGAGTGGAAATTTCCTGAGTATTGATTAGCTTGCTCGATGTTGGGTTCATCTTGTTGAGGTAAGTAACGATTGTAAATATAGTCCTGAGGGTATGAAACCCCGAATTTTGTATCATTCTATTATTTTGAAGTGACGCACATGCTAGGTGACGGGCGTGTGGGCGTGCACTGTTGGGGATTTGTGACTTGGTCCGCCCCGTAGCAACTGTAAAGTTGCATACTTTGTTGAAACCGTTGATACTTATATGATTTAGAAAGAATTTCTGTAAATTGGGTTGAATGCCATGTTTGGGCATTGCGCCAATGCTGTTTGGACCCTTAGGGGCTGTTTTGAATCATCCTCTCACTGTTTTCGATTGAAAATCTATACTCAGTCATGGTTATACTTGTTTAATGCATAACTCAGTCTTATGACTCTATTTTGATGCATATAAATGTTTTGGACCGAATGCCCTATTTTACTGAAATGCCCGAGTGGCTTGAGATATTTATGACTGAGTGAGGCCGAGGGCCTGATTTGTGAGGATGAGTGTGGATCGGGGTTGCCCGCCTGCAGCATACTTGTGACTGAGTGAGGCCGAGGGCCTGATTTGTGAGGATGAGTATGGATCGGGGCTGCCCGCCTGCAGCATACTTGTGACTGAGTGAGGCCGAGGGCCTGATTTGTGAGGATGAGTGTGGATCGGAGCTGCCCGCCTGCAGCATACTTTATTATTATTATCGCACGTGAGTTGTCCGTGCAGATTATAGCGCTTGGGATGAAGGATCCCTTCCGGAGTCTGTACACACCCCCAGTGAGCACAGGTACCTACTGAGTGCGAGTGCCGAGTGCTGAGTGATTGTGAGGTATGCCTGAGTGGCAAGAGTGATTGTGAAGTATGCCCGAGTGGCAAGAGTGATTGTGAGGTATGCTCGAGTGGCAAGAGTGACTGTGAGGTTTGCCCGAGGGGCTGTTTATGATTTCATCATTTTTACTCACATTTGCATTGAGCCTTTGTTTGAAAAAAACTGTTGGAAAAATGTCTTTAAAATGATTTTTACTGGAACTGGGTTTAAACGAGATGTTTGATTCAAATCCTGATTTTTAAGAGCATGTGGTATTTTGCTGAGATTTCCTGATATAAACGTTACATGCTTTATTGCTCGTCACTACTGCTCAGTCTTTATTTATTGTTGTTACTTACTGAGTTGGCGTACTCACGTTACTCCCTGCACCTTGTGTGCAGATTCAGGTGTAGCTGGACACGGTAGCAGTTATTGAGTGTTCTGGTTGCAGGTTTTTCTCGGAGATAGTAAGGTAGCTGTTTGGCGATCGTAGCCTCTACTCTTCTCCCTCTTATCTTCCTCTAGTTGTACTTAGCTATTTTCCAGGCTAAGTTAGCCTTGATATTGTTAGACAGATTATAGTAGATGCTCATGACTAGTGACACCCCGAGGTCGGGCTTTTCTTTTCCGCACTTCTGTTTTTCTTTGATTTGAACTCTTTAAATGGAGGTTTTTACCTTGAAATTATCTTTGAAATGAATATATCGGTTTGTTTTGGAAATGAGTCGGCTTGCCTAGTTCCATGATAGGCGTCATCACGGCAGGGTTAGTTTTGGGTCGTGACAATACAAGACCCCGAGTAAGTCCGTATTATGTTATTGAACTTGTTGGTATATTCGTACGGGGTCCCTAGTACCCTGAGAGATATGGATTGAAATCGGATCAAGAATTGGACTTAAGCAAAATCTAAATTTTTGCCTTATGTTGTAATCGCACCTGCGGATTTTTGACCGCAGGTGCGAGCTCGCAGATGCGAGCCTTCCATTGCATATGCGCCCAGGCGTGTCAAGGCTTCGATCGCAGAAGTGGACAGCTTCTCGCAGAAGCGTGTCCGCAGATGTGCACCAATCACGCAGATGCGGGCCTGGCCTGACCTGGGGTCTTCGCAGGTGCGGCTATTTTGCGCAGAAGCGGATGTCGCAGGTGCGACAGGAGTGTCCGCAGATGCGGAACTTCACCTTGCAGCCTGGCATCGCAAATGCGAGCTTTGTCTCGCAAATGCGAGTCCGCAAATGCGGAACTTTTATCCGTAGATGCGAAAATGACTAGGCAGATCCCATAAATTCGAAAGTCGCCATTTTTACTCATTTTTTAGTTTCAAGACTCGAATTTAGGCGATTTCAAGGTGGATTTTCACGACTTTGAATTGAGTAAGTGTTCTTTAACCAAAAGTGATTATATTTTACAAATCCATGTTTATATTCATCATTTATTTCGGATTTAGATGGGAGAAATTGGACTTTTTTTATAAAATCTTTCAAAAACGAAAAGTTAAGATTTGAAGGCCTATTTGATATCGGAATTGGACAATTTTTATATGGTTGAACTCGTATCGGAACGGGTGTTCGGATTTCGCGAGTTTTTCCGAGATTTGAGACGTGGGTCCCACTGTCGAATATTTTAATGAATTTCAAAATTTTATCCGGAAAATTAGTAAATTATTATGAAATTAATTCATATGATTCGTATTGAGTATATTGAATTGTTTATGAATATATTTGAAGCTTTTGGAGATGAATTTAAAAGGAAAAGTTGTGGTTGAGTAATTGATTGGAATTTGCAAAGCGAGGTAAGTGTCGTGGTTAACTTTGACTTGAGCGAATAAAACCCTTAAATTATTTTTATGTGAATTGCATGTGAACGACGTATAGGCAAGGTAAAGAGTGTCTATACGTCGTCAAATTAATTGTTTGCCTGCTTACTTGAGAAATCATAAATTATTTTAAATCATAAATTAATTATTATAATAATTATTTATCTCCTATTCTTTGTCAAGTATTAATTCTTGAATTTCTGTATTAATTGTTACATGCTATTTGAATTGTGTGTTTTAATTGTTACTTGACATTTAGCATATTAAATATTAAACTACCTATTTTCTCTATTATTCTCATAATAAATTGTTATTTGTCATTGTTTGGTTCATAAATAAATTATAATTATTGTGTGCCTTGATGCTTAATAATTTTTCATTGGACGTGGTATTTATTGGAATAAGTTTTATTACATTTATGAGTTGTTTAAAATTATATTGGGGGAACGGGTTGCACGTCGCAACGAAAATGAAAGTGTATATATATATATATATTGGGGATCGGATTGCACGCCGCAATAGACTTATTTAAAAGTCTTTATATATACTTGATTGAAATAAATATATGACAGACTTGATTAAAAGGAATATATTGGGAGAGTGGGTTGCACGCTGCAGCAAAATTGAATGTGAATATATTGTGAGAGTGGGTTGCACGCTGCAACAGAATTGGTTGAAATAATAATAGATTATGACTGCTGAGTTGGCTTCAATTATTATAAATGAGTTACCTGATTTATTTCTATTATTTGTTGTTGTTATTAATATTGCGTACAGGTTAATGTAAGTGAACCGCCTTAGCCTCGTCACTACTTCGTCGAAGTTAGGCTTAACACTTATCAGTACATGGGGTCGATTGTACTAATACTACACTCTGCACTTCTTGTGCAGATTTCGGAGTTGGTCCCATCGGCGTACTATAGACTTGCTCGGATTTCAGCTACCAGAGGAGACTAGAGGTATAACTGCACGACGTCCGCAGTTCTGAAGTCCCCGTCTATTTTACTTTAGCTGTGTGTTTATTTTCAGACATCTTTATTTGTATTTATTCTAGAAACTCGTGCATTTGTGACACCAATTCTGGGATGGTATTTAAACACCGTTGTTTTATGGATTAATCATTATATTTCAGACTTTACTTCCGTATTTTTTTCTTTGTTATAAATAAATTTAAAAATTATTTAAAAATGGCTAATATTATTCTAACGTTGGCTTGCCTAGCAAGTGAAATGTTAGGCGCCATCACGGTCCGAAGGTGGGAGATTCGGGTCGTGACAACAAAACTTCAGCATGTTTGTCCTGAAATTTTAGCAAATGGACTAAAAAGATTCAGCTCGTTTATACTAAAGTTTAGGAAAAAGCTCATTACAAAACTGTTGAATGCAGGACAAAACTTCAGCATGTTTTGGTATGAAATTTTAGCAAATGAACTAAATAACTTCAGCATGCATTAGCAAAAATTCATTAGAAATTAACATACTGCAGGACAAAAACTTCAGCATGTGTGTCCTGAAGTTTTAGAAAATGAACTAAACACTTTCAGCTTATTTGGAACTAAAAAACTTCAACACAATACAAAACTTCAACATGTTTGTCCTGAAGTTTTAGCAAATGAATTAAAAAGTTTCAGCTTGTTTATATTGAAGTTTAGGAAAAAGCTCATGACAAAACTGTTGAATGCAGGACAAAACTTCAGCATGTTTTGGTATGAAGTTTTAGCAAATGAACTAAATAACTTCAGTATGCATTAGCTAAAATTCTTTAGAAAATTACATAATGTAGGACAAAAGTTTAAGCATGTTTAGTGTGAAATTTTAGCAAATGACCTAAAAAACTTTAGCATACTACAATACTTGAGTATGTTTTGGTATGAAATTTTAGCAAATGAACTAAATAACTTTAGCATGCATTAGCATGAATTTTTAGCTTGAACGTGAAACAATTTCACGCTATATTAGCATGAATTGTTTAGCTTGTATTTGATTAAAACTTCATAATTCAACGTGAAATAACTTTATTCTATATCCCCTATGCAAAGTTTTTTGAAGATCAATAAGTGAAAACTTCATGTTTTATCCGCCAAATAACTTCATGCAAGTGTGATTAAATGAGCATTAGTGAAAATATCTACAGGTGTTAATTGAATTCCGATTTTGTTTTTTAAGTTTAAAACTTAAACAACATGATGAATTACGAAAATAATTGCACATCAATTAGTTTCAAAAAACTAATTCGACTTCTGAAAATGGATTGCAATACTTATAATATAATTTTGAATTCGGAATTTGAATCTGGTTCAACACTTTCTGTTTTTTTGATAAAGTTGCTGAGAGGAGAGGAGATTTGAGGAGGGACAGAGTGATGAAGGAGAATGGTAACACGATTAATGCGTGATGCATCTTTATATCTTTTGTCAGGAGTGTAATTATATTTTTATTACGTATTTTTTGTAAGTTGGCTACCAAATCAATAATTTTTAAAAATAGGGTACAAGTTAAAAGGTGATACAAATATAGATTACGGCTGCAAATGTCCGTAGGCACGAGACCCAAACATACAATTCCAATTATGTCTTCCTTTCCCGCTCTCTCAATCGCATTTCACAAACCCATTTCCCGCCAAATCCAAAACGTTTTACTACTTTTATCCAAACCCTAACAAATGTAAACCAAGTAAAAGTAACATCTAAATCAGAGGAAGGAAGAGAGCAACAAAACCTTGATCGACGATGAAGATCAGATCCATTAAGATGCGAGAAGCTCACAAGAGCAGCAATGGCGTTGGGTCGTTTTGCTCGGTTTTATGGGATCAGCAAGGCGAACACATTGTCACTGCGTCTTCGTCTGATTCTTCAATTTGCATTCAAGATGCTTTTTTGCCAGCTAATCCCCCTAAAATTGTTCGACATCATAGAGATGGCGTCACCGCTTTGGCTCTCAGCCCTAATTTCACCTGTCTTGCCTCCGGATCTGTTGACCATTCCGTCAAACTCTACAAATTTCCTGGTATATGCTCGCTTTTCTCTCATCTCAAGTAGTTTGTGTCCACCGTCGAAATGGAAAGTAGAGTAATTTCAGTTAAGGGATAAGGAGTTTGTTTAATTCATTTAGTTTTCTGCTTCTCAGTTTCCTGTTGTAGGCAAAATGATTAATGAAGCTCTAAGTTGACCGAAAAAGGAATCTATCTGAATTGTTTGTCAAGTTATAATGAACTACTTAGGCGTGCATAATATTTCTGTTAAATTTTGTAATTTTTAATGTTTTTTTTGTATCATATGTATACCTGAATTTTGTGTTGTTTTTTCATGATTTTATTTCCAGAAAATGAATGTTCTGGACAAAGTGGTCAATCGTAATATTTAAGGTTAATTGTTTGAACAGCCAGAGTTCTGGGAGTTGGGGGGAGGTGTGCTGTTATCCGAACATCTCAAATATTGCATTATTTACCTTGGAAAATAGTATTTTTGTCCTGTTGCTATTCTACCAAAAAATCGTCAATCTTGTCCCATATAAGTTGGTCCCTTCATAAGAATCCCTTGTGACCACTGGTTCATGAAACCGCTAACCATACAATAGTGTATACACAATTACTTGTGTTTCTCTCATAAGGATGGATTTTCTACTATAATTTAGTTAGGACACCCTTTCAGTTCACGATCTATATGAGACCACATTATTTGTTAGTGTCAACATCAAGCTGGACTAAGGTGTTAGTTTGAGAAGTTGAGCTGGTCCTTTGTTTTGTTTTCCAACATTTGCAGCTGCTAACTATGATGTGGAATTTTTAGATAGTATGATAAAAATAAAAAATAAAAGTGCAGGTAAGGTCTTCATTCATTTGGCTCATACAAAGCTTTTCCTTTTGAACTATTTTTCTTGACATCAATTTTAAGGGCTGAATACTTGAATCAAATGCCGCGAACTCCTGAACTAAGTTATGAGAGTTTGGCAGCTTCCCAGCAACCTTTCTTGTGCTGGTTGAAGTGAAAAGTTTGTCTGCATATCTTGCCCCATTCACACCTCTCCACCCCTTTACATAAACGCAGAAATAGGACATAGTTGGTAAATAGAGTTAGTGCCTACGCCGGTGAGAGATAGCTGGTACCCCGTGAATTTGTCAAGGTGCCCGCAAGCTGGTGCGGACACTACAATTATTAAAAAAGAGGAGAAAGAGGAAGAAAAGAAAAAAAGAAAATAGTAGAAATATACCTCAACCCTTTCATTTCTTCCTCATAATCTTAATCTTTTTTTGCCTTGTGAATTCTTTTCCTTGATTTGGTTCCTTTCATCCACTTGTCTGTGTCTAACAGCTCCAGGCATTGTCGCTAGCTAATTAACAGAACTGATCTGGAGATATAGTTCTTTAATGATGCCTTAACAATTACTAAATCCATTTTGTTTTATTTAATGATTTTTGGATTGTATGGAGTTTAAGACATTGGTTTGACTTATTTATTATACTAGTGATAGTGGAAAAAAATAATAACATAATGGTTGAAAAGTTATTTTGATAGGGGAAACATCACATCAAAGTTTAAAAGGTTGAATAATTTAAGGAATTTGAATTCTTTAAAGTTGTAAAACTAGAATAAATATGGAACGGTGTCAAACATTTTGAGATGTCTCTAAATGGAAAGACTGCCATATAGATTGAAATGGAGGCATATACCAACTTGTCTTTTTATGTTAAATCTGGATTCTGGAATATCTGTTTGGTAGTCCAGCTGTTCATCAATTGCTGTTTACTGATTGCCATCTTGATTAGTTGGTTGTTTTGATTATTTGCATCAGGAGGGGAGTTTGAGACAAATATTACCAGATTTACATTGCCTATACGGACACTTGCTTTCAACAGATCTGGAACAATGCTGGCAGCTGCTGGTGATGATGAAGGCATCAAACTTATAAATACCATTGATGGCTCGATCGCAAGAGTTCTTAAAGGACATAGAGGGTCCATCACTGGCATAGCTTTTGATCCCAAAAGTGAATACCTGGCTTCAGTTGATTCAATAGGGACTGCCATGATCTGGGAACTCCAGTCAGGGAAAACAATTCACGTTTTAAAAGGAATAGCTCGTGTCATTGGTTCTGATTTTTCTTCTATGAACATAGTTAGCTGGAGTCCTGATGGGGAGCTATTAGCTGTTCCTAGCTTGAAAAATGATGTGGTGATGTATGACAGAGACACTGCAGAAAAACTGTTTTCACTTAGAGGTGATCATGTACAGCCCATTTGCTTTTTGTCGTGGTCACCAAATGGAAAGTATATGGCTACTTCTGGACTAGATAGACAAGTTTTGATATGGGATGTTGATAAGAAACAAGATATTGATCGGCAGAAATTTGATAATAGGGTAACTTGTATGGCGTGGAAACCAATTGGCAATGCATTGGCAGTAATTGACATCATGGGAAAGTATGGTGTCTGGGAATCAGCTGTACCTTCTTCAATGAGATCTCCGACGGCAAATGTTCCTGTTTTAGGTTCTAAAAATGGTCATGGTCTTCTTTTCTTTGATGAAGAGGAAGAAAACCCAAGTGCATCTGGCAGTTTAAGTGACCTTGGAGAAGATAGCCACGGTGAATCTGAACCATTTAGCAGAAAAAGATTACGCAAACAGCATAGTTATGATGATGATTGGGAAGAAGACGTTAAAGAAGAGTTTGAGTTGCTTCCAAAAGCTGAACTTCGTAAGAAGGCTCCTCACAGTCACAGGGATAGTTCAGATAATAAAAGAAATGAGCTCAAGAGTGTCCCAATTTCTGCAGGACAAAAAATGCAAGAAGCTTTTCAGCCAGGCACAACTCGGCAGCTGCTTGGCAAAAGACGCTTTCTATGTTACAGTATGCTTGGCAGTATAACCGTGATGGAGCATGATGGATACTCTCACATAGAGGTATTGCAGCTTGTTTGTTTTTGTATCTTTGTCTTTATATCTATTTGAAAACTTTTTATGTTATTTTTATTCTTACTATACAAAGTTGAACTTTGAACATGTTTCAACAATCATCTTTATTTCAAGTGATTGGCTTTTAATTGTTTCATGGCTAGAAACTGTGATCTTCAACTTGTCATCCAGAACTAACCAGGGAAAAAACAGCCTACCGATAATGCAAGCCATGTTGAGAGGGCAATTCATCTCATGTTTACCATCGACCTACGTATGAATGAGTTATTTAACTAACATGATAACTTCAATGCAGATTGATTTTCATGACACAAGCAGTGGTCCCCGAGTCCCTGCAATGACTGATTATTTTGGTTTCACAATGGCTTCTTTAAATAAAAATGGAAGTGTATTTGCAAATCCATGCAAGGGTGAGAAGAATATGAGTACGCTCATGTATCGTCCTTTCAGTAGCTGGGCTAATAACAGTGAGGTTAGTGATTTAATCTTTGATTCCAACTAATCCGTACATCAAAATGTTTCAGAAGTCTGGTGTTATGAAACTTGTTACTTCTGACATGGCTAACTCTGATTTAATTATGCAACATCAGTGGTCAATGCGATTTGAAGAGGAAGAAGTAAGAGCAGTTGCACTAGGAACTGGTTGGGTAGCTGCTGTTACAAGTTGTAATTTTCTTCGCATCTTCACTGAGGGTGGCCTGCAGGTATATATATTCAGATATTGTATGCTTAGGGTTTGTAAGTTGGTTCCGTTCGTGCCTTCAAAAATAATCTCCCTTAGTTTCAAATTGAATTTTTTTTTTCGACTTCATGTAATAGTAAGAAAATAACATTCACTAGTAATAGTTAATGGAGGTCATTCCCTTGTAATAGTTGATGGAGGTGCAGTTTGAATTTGTGTTACTTATTGACAAGGGTCTCTAGTTAATGATGGACTGGTTATTGGTTTATTTTATACCTTTGATGTTTAAGATAGGTTGTGAAATTGGTCATTGTTTTAGCAGTATCCGAAATAAACCTATGACAATCAACTTGAGATAGATGGAGTATTTCAAATGTCGTGGTCAATCTTTTGATTATTCTGGAAATGATTCTGAGACAGTTCCTTTTCTTTTGTGGATTGAAATACAAGAGACACATTCTTTCCCTCGACGGACCAGTGGTTACTGCAGTAGGCTATAAGGATGAACTTGCAGTTGTCACACATGCATCTCCCCCTCTTCCCTCTAACGAACAGGTACAGTTCATTGTTACATCATGTGGTTAAATTCTTTTATTTCACGTTTTGATGCATTGTAAATCCCTGTGAGCAGTTATCAGAATATGAAGAATTAATTTCAATAAGGCTATACAGTGGCTGCTTAATAAAAGGAGATATTAGGTCAATTTTGACAATGTTTCACAGTAGATTACTTATCAAAAAGTTGTGTCACAGTAGATCTTCACAACTTATTATTTAAAATGTCCTTGTTCATGGTGTACACTGATCAGATTTCAATCTGTCTGAATGATCACTCAAAGCTCCACTGACCAATACTCCTTTCTTAAACAAAGAATTTAATAAATTCTAACCTTTGTCTAGGCTTATGCTTGTTACATGCATGTTAAGCTTGTCTTACCCTTCCATATGTTTTTGACTTGGTCTGAAGAAAATAAATTCATTTCAAATGAAATGGATGGAGCTCAGGACTAACAATTTAGGGCCTACTTAAACTTTGCTTATAACCAAGGCAGATCATAACTATTCATGTTGATTAGAGATAGCAGGATTTGCTATGATTTGGTGGAATATATAGTTGTTTTTCTTCAGTTCCCTGGACTCGGATTTTATATTTAAATTTAGATATATATAAGTACTTTTTTGACTGATCGATTGATGATGATTGGAGAAGAGGTGGATTGGTGTATTGATCATAGAACTATTTGAAATTCCATACAGATTCTTGAATTTAGAGTCTTCAATATTCGTAATGGAATACAACCTCGCCGAGGAAGACTTCCATTGACTCCTGGTTCATGTTTATCATGGTTTGGTTTTAGTGAAGAAGGCCATCTTAGTTCTTTTGACTCTACGGTGAGAAATCATTGACCATTAAATCAGTGACCAGAGATTATTCTTAAGATTGCTAAATTTAAACTTGTTTTCTTAACTGCAAATATAGGGTGTGCTAAGGGTATTTACTAATCAATATGGCGGCAGTTGGCTTCCACTTTTCAGGTATAACTACCGCCCCACTTGTCCACTAGTAACTGTATAGATGTTACAAATACTTGTTCCTTTACAAATTAGAAATTTCAGTGCCAGCAAATTGAAGAAGCCAGAAGAAAACTATTGGGTTGTTGGGTTAAACACAAGCAAGTTGTTCTGTGTCATTTGCAAATCTCCGGACTCCTTCCCAGAGGTATGGTGCTTTGTTGCAGCGTGTTTCTTGTCATATATACTATCACACGTTTCTAATCCTCTGGCTGTATTTTCAGGCCACTCCAAAGCCTATTCTCACTCTGTTGGATCTTTCATTTCCTCTTGCTTCATCTGACCTTGGAGCAGAAAACCTGGAGAATGAATTTATAATGAATAACATGCATCTCCATCGGGTATGTATATGTTAAGATTTCCTTACAGTTGCAAAAAAATCAATGGGAATTCACGTTGATATATAGTTTTGCCGTTTGCTGGATTTGCATTCAGATTCAGAGCACAATTGAAGAAATGGAAGCTGCTGGTGAGGACACCAGTTTGCTTGACGATGAGGCTTTTAATACTGAAGCTGCTCTTGATAGATGCATCCTGAGGCTCATTGCATCCTGCTGCAATGGTTAGTTTTCTGTAAAGCTGGATGCAGCAAGCCTACAATACCTTAGTTTCCTACTTATCCACTATGTTTTCTTAAATTTTGATATTGGCTTTTTTCCCTTCTCTTATCAGGTGATAAGCTAGTGAGAGCTACTGAACTCGTAAAGCTTCTGGCTTTGGAAAAATCAGTCAAAGGTGCTATAAAGCTTGTTACAGCCCTGAAACTACCAAATTTGGCAGAGCGCTTTAATGCCATATTGGAGGTAGGGACAATACCTCAACGGAAGCATTTGATTGTCAGATATTAGTTACTTCGATTATTTGGGTTTCTTAGTCTTGTTAATTTGTATTTCTACAGGAAAGGTTGAATAAAGAAACAACTGGTAGCACAATTCCTGCATCCACTGAGTTGAAATGTGATACCTCCTTTAATGCTCAGGCTGCATTAACCAAGACCCATTTTACGGTTGAAAGCAGCAAAAAATTGGAACTAGTGAGTTCCCCCTCCCTAAATTTGTTAGCTCCTTCTCTCACGAAAAAACGGTCATTGGAGGAACCAACCAAGGATGTAGATGCAGATACAGAAAATGCTAGAGCCAGAAAACTGGAAATGGCAAGGGAGTTCAAAAATGCATTTGATTTGAAGAATGCTAAGAAATTGAAGGATGAAAAGGATAAGGTGGATGAAGTGAAAGATGCAAGAAAATTAGAGAATGCAAACAAACTGGAAGATGGAGAAGATAAGAATGGAGAAGCGAATAAGGTAACAACCCAACGCCCCTCTAATCCATTTGCAAAATCGTCTAACAACAAACAAAATACATCCTTGTTTGATTCCCTCAAGAAAAAGGTGAAAACTGACAGATGATGCATTTGTGACTGAAAAGAGTGGAGCGTTTTCCCAAAGTTGCTTGTAATAGAGGATGTTGTATATGATCGATATAGCATTAGGTTTTTAGGTAGCCCTTGTATCTATTTAAGCAATACAATGTGGAAGCAGTTGACAAGAGTTGAATTCGATAATCCGCAATAATGCTGAAATGAGTATCCACTTGTACCATTAGGTTGCTGGCATCCATTGATGTTGAAGAGTTCATGTGTTTTCAGTTTGTAGCGTTTATGCTTAAGTAATTATTTATATGCATCACATTGCCTGTTATTCGTTGTCAAGGTGATTCTCTTCCTTGTTTTATTGGTGGGTTGTAATTAGATGAATTAGTGAAGTCGAAGAACTCGAACGTGACTTTGTGAGAGATTTTGGGCTTTTGCAATATTATGTCTTCATGTTAGAAAATTACGTGAAACTGGTGAAAAAATTCATAGAGGATGAATAATAGCGCATTGCGTTAAATTTAAAATAGGAAGAAGGATTACTAAAGGGAATAAAATAAAGTGGATATGTTATTTTTCTTATAGATTTCAAACTAAAAGGAAAGTAAATGTTCTATAATATTGTAGCATATATATTCTACAATTAAGTAGATCCTAAATTAGAAGAAAAGTGAATATTCTAGAATACTTTTAAATATATTTTTACACTTCAACCTTCTTAAATCTTAATTAGCATGTAGAAGACCATAGGATTCTAAGTATAGGCAAACAACTTGCTCACATATATTGGTTTCACCAAATTATATTAATTTATCATGGTTAAGTGATAAATAAAGTAAAAATACATATCACTTAACAATAATTAGGTGATAAAAGTATTATGCAAAAAACATATAGTATTATCTATTTATTTCTTTGGTTAACTTAAAAAGTGACCGCAGGCATACGAGAGAAGGAATAAGGGACACATCACTGTCCGCCAAAATTTGACGAGGGTAAAATAGTCCAGAATAAAGGATGCCCAAGGACTCAATTTAAATTTCAAACACAGCTGGTCCAAACAGATATATTGATGTTTTAATAATTTCACACGCCAAGAAAATCAACTGCTTACACACACACACACACACCTACCAGAAAACCATCAATACAAGGAAACCCAAAGCCAAAAACGGAGTCCTCCATAAAAAATAGAGTATTTCCTCAGCTTCAGCAATGGCTCAGGTCTCAATCTCGCTGCTCAATTTCCTCAACGAAGGCGAAGACGACGTTAACGGACATCCAAACGCCTTTATTGAAGATCTCGACTCTTCTCCTTACTGGGCTCACGATTTCGGTGAAAACTTCGACGTTTTCACTGCCCCAGATCTCTCCGATTTCCCTACACGCCCCCAAATCTCTTTGACCCGTCAACGGCGCACGAATTTTCCCTTAAGCGACGACGTCTCAGAACCCGATTCGGTTATCACCACAATGGATCTTTTGGACCGGGAGAACCAAGTAAACTTCGTCATGGACCTGTTTCAGCAACGCGTAGAACAAGTCCAATCTTCTACCCGAGTGATTTCGGACCCTGATTTGCTTCATTTGTCGGAGCCGGAGTTAGAGGCCAGTTTCGGTGTGATTGAAGGGAATGACGTTATGGGCTTGAGTAGCTTAGACCTAGATTTTGGGCTAGGGTTAGGTTTTTGTGGGGACACCGATAATTCTGGGTTCCACGTTGAAGACTGTGATGGCCCAGAGCAGTTCGTTAGTGGGCTGCATGCTGTGGATATTAGATCGGATTCGGATCCCGATGAGAACTGCGTTATGGGCAGACTTTTCAATGTGGATGAAGGTGATGGTGATGACGATGAGGAAAATATTCGTGATAACGCCAGTGATGACCCGAGCCTTAGGCTCTGTTGGGATTCATTCCAGTTGGAGGATGATCATAGGGATGCGAATAATGACGACTTTGAGTGGGAAGAAATTGATGGCAGAGTTGATGAGAGAGAGATTCTTAGCATGTTTTTAGACGATGAGGAAATATCTGAATCTGCTCCTGCCCTAGAGGATAGGGCCAGAGAGTTGGAAAATTTGGAGTGGGAGTTTCTGTTGAATGTTCACAATTTGGAGCCTGACCCTGAAATTGGAAACGTGGAATTCGATTTAGCTCGTCATATTGATCAAGACGATTACAATTACACTGCTGAATATGAGCTGTTATTTGGACAGTTTGCAGAGGGCGAGAATGGTTTAGTTGGAAAACCACCAGCTTCTAAAACTGTTGTTAGAAACCTTCCGACTGTGGCTTTGAGTAAAGATGATATAGAGAAGAACGATGCTACTTGTGCAATCTGCAAGGACGAGATGAATTTGGGGGAAAGGGCTAGACAGTTACCGTGTGCTCATAGGTATCATGGCGACTGTATTGTGCCTTGGCTTGGGATTAGGAATACCTGTCCAGTTTGTCGACATGAGTTGCCCACTGATGATCCTGATTATGAGAGGAGGAGAAGGGTCCCGACTCAGAGAGTTGGTCAACTTGATTGAAGGTATACTTTTTGCATTTGGGTTGATGGCTTGACAGCATCAACCCTTTGAGCAATGCATCTGCTCTTTGTTGATCTGCTGTTGGAATTAGTTGTTGGTTTCCTTGAATTAAGATTGTTAATATATTAGATGATTTTGATGTTAGTACTCTGTTGACGTCTTATTCCCTTGACTATTATATGTTGAAAACTTTGTATATAAAGCAAGTTCAGTAGAAGGAATGAATTGTCTATTTAATTTGAGTTTTCTTTGTAAATTTACTGTTACACCTTATAGATTGTATAAAGCTCACAGATTATTAGACTCATTGATATTCATCAATGAGTTCTCGATAGCTCTTATGTTGAATGCACCATGTGAACATAGTTTCAAGTTTGGAGGGAAAAAGTTTTCCACTTTTTTACAGATGTTTAAGATGGGATGTTCTTGCTTGTTTTGATCATGGACTCTTCCAATGTCATACAAGACTGAATATTTTGAAATTGAGGTCCAAGGAGTCATTGGCAGTGGGAATCTTTGCCTAAAAGTTGAGCATAAGTAAAACAGCATTCGCTTTGAAAGACAACAAAGTCAGATGCTTGTTAGGGAAATCGGATTTTGTCAAATATTTGAGAAGCAAGCACATTTTTATCATATTTGCAAAATAGTCCATCCTGCTAGACATATGCATAAACAGGTCCTTAATAGCAGCTGCAGTTAAGTGTGTTAGACCTGAGAGCATGTATGAGCAACCTCATCAATGTCATGATAATTTCTGAGCCGAGAATAGTATAATGAGGCCATAGATGGCCAAATCAGGATTGACACTAGCACTAGTTCAATTTAAGCATGTGTTCATGCTCTGTATATCTGTTTTATCCATGTTTTTATTTTGTTGCTATTGATACACCGGGTCCGGTTCATTGGACTATTCAAGTACTATTTCGGACCACATTTTACTGCAACCGGATGATATTTGAATGTGATCTGAAGATTTTATGTCATCATTGGTGCATGGAATTTAACTCATATTCCCTTTTCAGGGTATAGTAGGCCTGGTTCATCACGAATAGTTATCAGTCGCTTCACAACTTGGCAGGGCAAAAGCAGATTTCTCAGTGGGACTGTGACTCCTTGCAATTAGAGTGCACCTCCTCCCAATGCCATCAGGATGTAAATTGACTTAAGAGCGCTGGTAGATAGAGAGAGAGAGAGAGAGAGTGTGATGGGCTAGTCGGTCAAGGTTGGAGAGAGCTTAATGGAAATTTGTTTGGATAACTAAACTTTTGTTCTGAAGCCAAGGGAACCTTTATCCCATCCTCTGGTATCAAAACAACTAGTAAGAGTTTTCTGTTTGTTTATATTTTTAAGAGAGTGAATTTATTAAGTTGCAGATCATGGGGAAATTTTTTAGATGGAGCTTGGTAGTTGTAGGCTGAAACGTGGAGAAGTCAGAGTGTCGTGCAGTGTAAAGTGACAGTCTTGCCAGCTTGTACATTATCGTTCTTGAATTTCTACTTTGATGGTGAGAATTAATGATATTGCAATGTGTTATACCATGCATATTCACATCGACACCACATGTTTAACTTTCTCTTGGAAAAATACGAAGATGAACAAAGATGTCCATTTCCTCTATTTCCTACGTCAGTAAGGTTAAACCCCCTTAAGCGTCAAAAGGCACTTAACAAAATTGAGGTCGATGTGGCAAACGCATTACATTCGTTAAATGGTTAAAGGACTAATTTCTGAAGCAACTTCTCCGATTAATCAGACCGCTAGAACTTCACATACACATTCAACTAAGATGAAATAGGTACTTTTCAAAGTTCAGAAAGTTCTTCTCTTAAAAATGAGTTCAGAAAATTGCAAATGCAGCACTCGGTCTTGCAAGAGTTGAAATGAAATCAATTGTCAGTGGCCCTAAATCATTTATATATACTAGCATTTATTGAAGAATAAAGTTGATTTATTTGGAGAAAGAAATGCTAGAAGTAAAACCAATATGATCTCCAAAATCACATGAAAAAGTATGGAGAATCCATTGAATTAACAACAGGGATTAGATAATGCTGACAGTTCCAAAGAAAAACCTCTGAAGTGCTAAATAACTCCATTCATCTCTTTTTGCCACCGCTTTCTCTCAGAGAGAGAGTGAGTGTTTCCGCAGATGCAACATTATAGTATGCAAGAGACAAGTTGTCCTTGAGAAAACCTGCTTTTCCACTCAGCTTCTGTTTGTTTGCAGGAAGCTGGATCTCCCCAGAGATCTTCTCTTTTAGACTGCCAACGGTTTCGGACAGAGATTGCACTGTGATTTCCAGAACTTGTCCTTTGAGATTCCCTTCCTCTGTATTCGCCACAGATACATTGATCCTTGCAGGTCCCGAGTTCTGAGCCAAAAACTGCTCTTCAGGAATGAGAAGAGACTCATCAAGCTTTTGCCTCTTCAGCTCTGGCTCTTCAGGAAGAGGAGGGGCTTCCTCTACTGGAGGTGGTGGCGGCATTCCTTGGGACATAGGAGGAGGTGGCACCATATGTATTCCGAGCTGGGACATCGCGAGGGGAACAAAGGGTCGAGGTGCTCCCAAAGGCGTAAATTGTGATACATGAGATGGTGGAACAGGAAGATTATGTGAATTCATAGTCATTCATACCCATTGGTGGATGATTCACCATGAGATTTTGCTGCCCAGGCATCTGTGGCATTGGAGGAGTTGGGGGCTGGACCTGAGGAATCATGTTGACCATAGGAGGTGGAGGTGGAGGCGGAGCAACGACTCCAACACTATTGGGAGTGTAATACTTGATTGTATTAGGAGGAGGCCAAGGAATATTCAGCTGCTTCGGCTCTTCCTTCTTTTTCTCAATCTCTGACTTGATTGCATTTGAAACTTCTTCCTCTGTAGTACCAAATATATAGGACGTGTTTGTGCAAGACCAACAATGTTCCTAGAAATCTCATCATCCTGAGCAAGAGTTGTCTCCCTAATCTTAGCAAACGTTCTCTCCTTCTGTTCCTTGTACTTGGGATCAATGAGAGATATCCTCATATGTTCAGACATCTCTTTAGTAGGTATTAACTCACCAGTTATAGGACAGACAACACACTTGATTGAGTCCCTTTCTGCCTGGATCCTCTCTTCAGGCCTCTTCCAGTTCTCCACAATTCGCATTGGTGGGTCCCCTTCTCTTGACATAAGCATTCTCTTCGACATTTGCGTCTCTAATACCTTTGATGGTAGGTTAGAAATCCGTGTTTTAGCAGTAGTATTGCACTATAATTATTGCATTTTACGTGTGTTTGAGCTTAATTGATAGTAAATTATACTTATTACGTATTTTATGCCTTATAGGAAATGATTTTGAACTATTTAGGTAATTTGGAGCGAAATCGAACAAGTTGGAGCTTTGAAGTCTGAGTAGAAGCCCAAGAAATTAAGCCGGGATCACGTTCGGGGGTCGAGGACCAAGTCCGGATATCAAAAAGTGAACATATGAATTTACTCTAAGAAAAAGCCACTACCGTGCCGCATGGGGCGCCACGAGGCGCGGCGCGACAGTGCAAAAGTTGTCTGACAAGCAAAGTGCAAGCTCTCTGGATTTCCTCACTAGCGCGCCGCATGAGGCGGCACAGCGTGCTGCGCGACTGATCAAAATTGTCAGGGTGATTTCCAAGTTCGGCTAGGAAAGGGTAGTTTCGCCTGGGCTTGTTTTTACACGGTATAAATACACCAAAAATATGATTTTGAAGGGACTTTTGACCTACGGGAGATTGGAGAACCGACCAAGGCAAGAAGACTCAATAATTCATCAATACTACAACTTGCAATCGGTGCAATACGGGAGTTTGTATCGAATCATTAGAATTGATGTTTTCTTTGTTCTTAAATTTATTTGAGATATATTACTCAATTATTATGGAGTAATTTCCATTAGGGTATTGACAGATACGGTGTTTCGATAACTCGAGTAGGGATTCGATTCTTGATAATTGTTAGAATTAATAGATGGAGCTTTAATTTTTATTGTGAGTTATTTATTATTTTGCTTAATCAAAAGAGGAGTTTGATATTGAATTTCTTCACATCTTATGCTCTAGTTTAAAATTGTGATTCAAATATGTAATCGAAAGAGCCTTTTGAATTGTTAATCGAGCTAGAAAATAGGAAAATATTCGTGAGAAGTTTTAGATCATAACCATCATTTGATTGTTGCAATTATTTACCGTGCTTCAATTGGATTAATTATTGAATTAACGTTTAATCGAAAGAGGAACATTAACTTCAAGTGCAATCTGATTATCGGTTGAATTCATGAGAATTAACCGTATTATAGAATAAATTAACTCAAGAATTGGATCCCGAGTCAGTTATCTTTCATCTATATAGTCAAATACCCTTATCCCCCTCATTGATATTTCTTTGTTGTTCATCTGCTGTCTTTTGTGATCAATTATTATTTGCTTAATTTTTAGTAGTTACCCGTAGTAACAGTCATCAAATCAAGTGTTAAATTTCCTGGATAGTAATCAACTGGAGATTATTTGAACACTGTTTAAATCCAATCCCTGTGGAGATAATAATTAAACTATACTATCTTTGACTAGCGAGCAATAATTTTGTGTTGTGTTTTGCGCTCGTCAAATTTTGGCGTCGTTGCCGAGGATTGACAATCAATATTATTTAAAATAGTTTTTAGTACTAATTCAAGAACCAATTTGTACTTTAGTTATTCACGTTTCTTACTTGTGTGCAGGATACACGTTTGATTTCTCTGGTGTATGACTCAATCTTCTTCAAAGGAAGTGATACCCTATAAACCAGAGTTGGAGAAACACCCGCGACAACTGAGAAAAGAAAGAGAATTAACAGAAAATTTCTTGGGTCAAACTTCGACTCAAGATAACATGGCAAACAAAGAGAACGATGGAGTAGACTTAGCTGCCCAAGAGGCAACACAACAATAAGCAGCCTGGAAAATTGCTCATGAGACCGTCAATGATGATGGGGGTCGAAGATTCAATCTAAACCAACCCTTGGTTGAAGACCAGTTCGAGAATGCAACACCCAGGCATGTAAGATCATTGGGTGACTATGCTAGGCCAATATATAATCAAGGACTGTTAAGTGTCAGACCCCACTCATAGCAACAAACAACTTCGAATTGAAGTAAGGCTTGCTTCAAACTATCCAAAACAACTGCACTTTCATAGGGAAGGTGAATGAAGATCCTAATGTAACGACCCAACCGGTCGTTTTAACTTTTAGAACCCCGTTTCCCTAAATAAAACTCCCCGAATGTATTTTTAATGATTTATGACTTTCGGGGATGGTTGGTTCAGGATTTGGAAGTGTTTGGGTTGAAATCGGAATCCTTGGTTCCTTAAGTTAGCCTTAAAAGGGCAAGTTTGACTTCGGTCAATATTTTGAGAAAACGACACCGGAATCGGAACTTGAAGGTTCCGGCAGGTTCATATGTTAATAAGTGAACGAGTCATATTATAAGTGATGTAGGGTCTAAGGAGAGCCCTAAGTCTTAATCAAGTTGGAAATTACTTGATAGACTAAAGTTCCAAATGAGTACAAACAAAAACCTAACTTTGGACGAGCATGCCTATATCTAATTTTGGACAAGCATGCATATATATATATATATATAAGGAGTTATATGGTGGACAACCTATCAAATGAAAGATCTTCGAGTCTAGTTTCTAACGCTTTTAACCGTTCGTCATTTGGATATTTCTACAAGGACTTATGGACGTTTTAGTAAAAGGTGTGTAGCAGGGCAAAACTTGTAATACGAGGTACAACCTGCAAAGCGCAAGGTACAACTCGCTGAAGCACCTGTGCCTTTATAAGGCAGTCACGGGCAGCAACCATTTTTGGGAATTTTCTTGAGCTAGGGATTGGTTCTTTCATAGTGGATTCGACCTTGGGGACTACTAAAGAATACAATGTGAGTTTTTTTTTTGGATATTTTAAGTTAATAACATCCTATTAACACTAGTATTAACATCCTTCAACCTTTGAAATCCCTAGAAATCTTTCAAGTTGTTCAAGAACACCAAATTTTCCAAATATTGGAATTTCAAGGAAAAACTTCAAGAAGGTAATACTAATGCTTCAAACTCATTTCTTATGAGTCGGTGAGAGTATTTCTAATATTTGTTTCAAGTTGTTATGGTTGGATAATTGATTTCATAAACTCTAGTTCATGGCATGAATAGTGTTCTTGAGAAAATGAGGGAAAGATAAATAGTGTTCTTAGAAATGAAATTAAAGGATGCAATAAATCTATGAAATCATTTTCTAGCTTAGTTGGAAGTATTCAACTAAGTAATCACCAAATTGAATGTTTTGGAAATGTTGGTTAAGGAAGACGATGAATAGTAATTTGGCGGTGTTGGAGAATTTATGTAGTATCATTGATGACTTCAAATGGGTATTGAATGATAAGAGTGGAGCTGAATGTGCTAGTAAGTGAACCTATTAGATGATTTGAGCTGGAGTCTTGTAGCCAACTTGAGAGCCGTAAATGGATATTGATAAATATTTTTGAGTCATATTTTGATTGTAATTGGGATTGTAATTGTAGATACCAATTTGTTGGTGGCATATGAGAATTTTACTCAATGTTGCGATGTCAGAGGAAGATTAAAAGCTTGTGAATGTTAATAAAGCGAAAGCGAGTTTTGGAGCGTTAGGCATCGGTCGAGTTATTTGAAAAGCTTGGGAGCCGGCTATGGAACTTCGGAGCGAGGTAAGTCTCTTGTCTAATCTTGTGAGGGGGAAATTACCCCATAGGGATTAAATTGAATAATTGTTGCTAATTGCTGGGGCTACGTATGTACGAGGTGATGAGAGTCCGTGCATAGCTACTATTAATGCTAAAGTCCGGGTAGTTTAGGACTCAAAGCATGAATTACTTGTGTAAATTGTATTTTTTATTTAATTAATATTAATTGATATATATGAATATATTGTGAATTTTTAGATAAAGATATTAAAGGATGGAAATCTCATATGCTTGATTTTTTGTTTAAATTAATTAATTATTAAAAGAAATTATTCTTCCTCCCGAATTTATCTTATAATAAATATACTCTCCTTCCGGAGGTATATAAGAAAATGTCCTCCTTTCTTGTAGAGCGGGCCGAACCTCTCAGCAGGATAGATGCATCTATGGATCGTGCCGCACATCCCTCGGCAGTGTACACGAAACTCTGGATCGGGCCGTACGACCTCGGTAGAAATCGTGCTGAATAATAATAATTACACGATACTTGGACAGTTTATTACAGCTTGTAAAGCTATTTGATAAATTGAAATTTTTATTGAATTTGAAGGATTTAATTAATAGATTAGAAATTATTTGAATTGAAGGAATTTAATTAATATATTGAGAATTATTGGAATTGAAGGAATTTAATTACTTCTGCTGGTTCAATAAAATTATTGTTAATTATGTGAATCACGTCGATATAAATATTTCTATTTTCATGATTATTTAATATTATTGACCCATAGTGAGTATCATAGTCGGCCATCTCGTCTCTACCTTTTCGAGATTAGGTTTGATACTTACTGGGTACACATTATTTTCGTACTCATACTGCACTTGCTGCACATTTTATTGTGCAGGTACATATATGTATAGCGGCCTTATGGGCGCAGAGGTGTGGTTAATAATTGTGGGGACATAGGTGAGCTGTATTCTATATTATGATCCACAGCTAACAGAATCTCCGTCAGAGTTATTATACTTTCCTGTCTAATTTATATTCTGGACAGATGCTGTATTTTATTTTAATTCACTAGTAAATGCTCATGCTCTTGTGACACCGGATTTTGGGAATGGTTGTGAATTGTTTAGAAATTTAGTTTTTAAAAATATTTATCATTTACTCTATGAGTTTTATCTTTATTATTTCATTGAAGAAATTTTTATTTCAAAAATACTAAAATGGGTAATTAAGTTAATTGATTATGGTTGGCTTGCCTGACAGTGGCGTCCGGCGCCATCACGACCTTTTTGGATTTTGGGTCGTGACACCTAATACTCACTTGATCGACTTTGAAGATATCATGAACACCTTCTATTACAATGGAGTATCAAAGGATGCAGTCTACTTAAGGGCATTCCTCTTTTCATTGAAATATGACACGAAGCAATGGCTTCGTAGCTTACCTACAGGTTCTATCAGGACATGGAAAAATATTACCAAGAACTTTCTTGACAAGTACTTCTCAGCTGCAAAAATAGGGAAGTTCAGAAGGGAAATCCACAATTTCTGCCAGAAGGAGACAGAAAAGGTTTTTGAAGATTGGGAACGATTCAAGGAGATAGTTAGAAAGTGTCAGCACAATGGAATCGATTTATGGATGCAACTCCAGGATTTTTGGGATGGACTGACACCATCCTCGTGACGAACTCTGAATACTGCATGCGGAGGTTCACTAATGAAGAAAATGCTGGAGGAGGCTGTCTTTATCCTTGATGAATTATCTGAGGATGCTAATCAGTGACCGGCTGAGAGTAATGACAAAAGAAAATCAGTTGGGCTTCACCAGGTGGACTCTAACACATCCATGCAAGCCCAGCTAGACACCATGGCCAAGGAGATAAAAAAGCTGACATTGGCCAAGGTATAGAATGAGCCGCAAATAGCATGTGACTTTTGTAGATTGGGACACCCTACACATGAGTGTCAAGCATCACCTGAGTAAGTCAACGCTGTGGGGAACTTTAATAGAGGATACTACCTAGGTGGGAACAACTATAATGCTATGGGTCAAAGACATCAAGGTTTTTCGTGAAGTTCACCTAGTGGGATCTTGAATTCATGGAAGCAAAATAATCTCAAACCCCAGGGTCAAGGACCACCAGGTTTTCAGAACCAGCAGAGGCAGCAATACCAGCCACAACTGTCAAATCAGTCTAGTATGGAAGATCTCATGAAAGCATTCATCAACAAATCAAATAAAAAATTTGAGACTCAGGGCACAGCCATTCGAGAGCAGGGCACAACCATTCGAGAGCAGGGCATGACCATCCAGAATTTAGAAATACAATTAGGATAGATTGCAAATTTGTTATCAGAGATGGCTCCTGGGACTTTGCCTTCTTACACTGAAAAGAACCCAAAAAGGAAACAATCAAAGATGTATCTCTGAGAAGTGGCAAAACATTTGCTGATCCAGTGGTGAAAGCTAGACCCGAGGCGGTGAACAAGCAGGCCGAGACACCAACGGAGAAAAAAGGTAAAGAGCAGAAAGGCAAGAGTAGTGGGGTACAAAAGGAGATTGGAGAAAGTAGACATATGCCAACTCTACCATTCCCTTAAAAGATGAAGCGGGAAAAACTTGACAAATATTTTGAGCTATTCTTGGAGATGCTCAAACAACTCTATGTGAACATTCCCTTCACAAAGGTACTCACTCAGATGCCTGCTTATGCAAAGTTCTTGAAGGAAATCTTGTCTAGCAAGAGAAAATTGGAGGAGATAACCGTGGTCAAGCTGAATGCCCACTGCAGTGCCATATTACAAAATAAAATTTCCCAAAAGTGTGGGGACCCAGGAAGCTTTACCACACCATGCTCGTTGGAGAGTAAAAAATTCGATAAAGCCCTCTGTGATTCTGGTGCGTCTATAAATCTAATGCCTCTGTTTGTATTCAAGAAACTGGAAGGTGATCTTGGAGTGATTCAATCAATACCAGTATCCCTACAACTGGCTGACCAGATTACCATTTTACCTAAGGGAATCATTGAGGATATTCTAGTACGGGTGGACAAGTTTGTGTTTCCCGTAGACTTTATTGTGGTGGATATGGAGGTGAACAAGGAGGTGCCTGTAATTTTAGGGAGGCCATTCTTATGTACAGGCAGAGCTATCCTTGATATCTATGAAGGACATCTTATGCTCAGAGTGGGCAACGAAAAAGTGGTGTTCCAGATGAAGAAGATGATGAAATACCCCAGTGATTAGGCGTCCGCCTACTCGTGTTTCAAGCTGGATGTTGTTGGAGAATTGGCTGAAAAATACAAGTATGACAAGCTTGTGGGGGATACTCTAGAGAGGTGTATTACTCAGTCTGGCACGGTGGATGATGAAGATCCTGAAATAAAGAAGGAGGCTAAAGCTCTTGAAACTGAGGATCAAGTGGTTGATGAGGAGGAACTAAAAGAGGAGGCTTCTAAGCCTAATGTGTAATTGAAAGTCCTCCCCACTCATTTAAAATATGTTTTTCTTGAAACTAACAATTTTTATGTGATTATTTCTGCTGACTTGACAGGTACACAAGAGCGACAACTGGTGGAGCTACTAAAGAAGCACAAGAAGGCCATTGGATGGAGTATAGCTGATATTCAAGGAATCAATCCAGCCATTTGCATGCACAAAATTCCGTTGGAAGAAAATAACAAACCAGTGGTGCATCCCTAACGCAAGTTGAACAAAAATTTGGAGGAGGTAATGCACAGGGAGATCATCAATTGCTAGATACTAGAGTGATTTTTTCCATCTCTGATAGTCAGTGGATTAGTCCAGTACAAGTTGTACCTAAGAAGAGGGACATGACAGTGGTGAAAAATGAAGATAATGAATTTATCCCCACAAGAACAGTCACTGGATGGAGAATGTGCATTGATTATAGAAGGTTGAATGATGCAACAAGGAAGGACCACTTCTCACTCCCCTTTATTGATCAAATGCTCGAGAAAGTAGCTGGACATGGATGTTACTGCTTCTTGGATGGGTACTCAGGCTACAATCAGATACCCATTACCCCAGAAGATGTTGAGAAGACCACATTCACTTGTCCGTCAGGTATTTTTGCTTACAGAAGGATGTCGTTTGTGTTGTGTAATGCACCTGCCACTTTTCAAAGGTACATGATGTCTATATTTTTTGATTTAAATGGGAAGTATCTAGAAGTATTCATGGATGATTTCACCCTCTTTGGTGATGACTTTGAGGACTGCTTGAAGAATTTGGAGCTTGTGCTTAAACATTGTGAAGCCACGCACCTGGTTCTTAATTGGGAGAAGTGTCACTTCATGGTGAAAGAGGGAATTGTTTGGGGCCACAAAGTAACTGCACATGGAATTGAAGTTGATAGAACCAAGGTGGATGTAATTGCTAGGCTCCCTCCACCAACTTCTGTCACGAGCATAAGGAGTTTCTTGATACATGTCGGGTTCTATAGGAGGTTCATCAAAAACTTCTCCAGCATTACCAAACCGTTGACTGCATTGCTAGCGAAAGATGTCAAGTTTGTTTTCAATGTGGAGTGCTTACGAGCATTCAAATTGATAAAGGAAAAGCTTGTAAGTACTCCTATTATTGTGACACCTGATTGGAGCCAACCATTTGAGATAATGTGTGATGCCAGTGATGTAGCTGTGGGGGAAGTTCTGGGGTAAAGAAAAGATAAAATGTTTAGGCCCATTTACTATACAGCAGGACGTTGAATGATGCTCAAGTCAACTATGCCACTACTAAGAAAGAGTTCTTTGCTGTGGTCTTTGCTTTTGACAAGTTTAGATCATACCTGATGGGGAGCAAAGTTATTGTACACACGGATCACTAAGCCTTGAAATATCTGTTAAGTAAGAATGAGTCCAAGCCGCGTCTGATGCGGTGGGTATTGTTTCTCCAAGAGTTTGACTTGGACATCAAAGATAGGAAGGGCATAGAAAATCAAGTCGCCGATAATCTATCTCGACTTGAGAGACCTCTGGTTGAAACAGTTGATGTAAGGGAGGAGTTCCCTGATGAGCAGATTTTTTCCATTGATGCAGTCTCTGAAAGGCCACCTTGGTATGCTGATTTAGCCAACTTTTTGGCTAGCGGATGGTTTCCGCGTGACCTCTTTCGTGATCAAAGAAGGAAGCTTCAAGGTGAGGTAAAAAATTATTTTTGGAATAACCCTTTCTTGTTTAAACTGTGTGCATATGGTGTGATTCGAAGGTGTGTTCCTGAAGAAGAGATGGCAAGCATTCTTTCTCATTGCCATGATGGAGCAGCTGGAGGATACTATGGTGAAAATCACACTGCAACAAAGGTCATGGAAGCTGATTTCTATTGGACTACTTTGTACAAAGACACACGGGCGTATGTAGCTGCATGTGACAAGTGTCAAAGGGTAGGTAACATTAGCAAGAGGGATGAGATGATACTAAACTCCATTTTAGTATGTGAAATTTTTGACGTTTGGGGCATTGACTTCATGGGTTTGTTCCCATCGTCTTATTCATATGAGTGTATCCTAGTAGCCATTGACTACGCCTCTAAATGGGTCGAAGCAATACCTACTAGGACCAATGATTCTCGGGTGGTGTGTGAGTTCCTATCGGAAGAATATCTTTACCCGCTTTGGGACACATCGAGTGATTATCAGTAACAATGGGTCGCACTTTGTGAACAAACAGTTCGATGCATTGTTATCTAAGTATAAGGTCACACATAAAACTTGAACCCCATACCATGCCCAAACTAGTGGGCAAGTTGAAATGGCTAACCGTGAACTTAACCGAATTCTTGAAAAGACGGTTAGTGCTTCTCGTAAGGATTGGTTTGCAAAGTTGGATGAAGCTCTATGGGCATAAAGAACTGCGTTAAAAACAATCATAGGGACTTCACCATTCAAATTAGTGTATGGAAAATCACGTCATCTACCTGTTGAGATAAAACATAAAGCTTATTGGGCAATTAACATGCTTAATCTTGATCTTAGTCTTGCAGGTAAACACAGGTTGGCGCAGATGAACGAATTGGAGGAGTTTAGACAGGATGCGTATGAAAATACGTGAATCTTTAAGGAAAAGACAAAGAGATGGCATGATCTTCTGATTAAGCGAAAGGAGTTTCATGAAGGGGACACAGTCTTACTATACAATAGTAGACTTAGATTGTTCCCCGAAAAATTCAAATCAAGATGGACAGGTTCGTATGTGGTGAAACACGTCTCACCGTATGGCGCCATTGAAATACAGGATGAAGAAGGGAATGAAAGTTTTAAGGTGAATGGGCACAGGTTAAAACAATACCTTGTTGGAGGATTTGACAAGCAATCCTCCAGCATCGTGATCAAATGAGCCTAAGTGACGGAATCAAGCTCACGACTATAACTCAGAACTACTTCTAACCCTCTTTATTGCTTTTGTAGACTAGATAGATAATAGTAATTTAGGATTATTAGAGTTAAGGAGTTTTGGTAATTGTTTTTGGTATGAGCATGAATCGAACACAAAATAAGTACAAAATAGAGTCGGGGTGCGACCTGTAAATTGGCCTACCGCGCCGCATGAGGTGCCACGCGCAGTGACGCGATAGTGTAAATTTTTTGGCCTTTAAGATTTTTAAAAAAAAAAAAAATTAAAATCTGATTTTGAAAAAAACGGGACAGAATATTACTCCCCCCCCCCCCACACACACACTTTTTTTTTTTTTCACTTTCCATCATATCTCTAACTCACCCCTAAATCCCCCATTCTTCTTCTTTTTGTTCAAAGTTCTTCACCTCCAATTCTCCCACCTCCATCACTCATCAAAGTAAGTTCTTCCTCTCCTTCTTTTAGTATTTAATTGTAGATTTTAGTTAACTTTAGTTTAAGTTCTCTAACCCTAGGTATTTTATTTTGTGCTAATCTTTTAGCTAAATTTTCTTCTATTTTGGCCGAAATTCTTGCATAAACTTGTGGGGTTTTCATTGTTCTTATGATTATAGGTGATTTTTGGTGTGTTTTTATGGTGTTGGAGTTAATTTATGTTGAAGCTTGGTGGGGGTGCCCAAGTGGCCGAAAATTGGTAAAGTTTTTTGTAAAATTATGCATTTTGTGCTATTAGGAAGATGTGGTGATGTTGTGGTTGTGGTGAGTGATGTTTTTGATGTGGTTGTACGATGATTCTAACCCACTTTGAATTTAAATAAGAACGTGAAAGGTATGCCCACAATGTGTTTGTTGAAATGTCTTAGTGATATAAAATTGTGTAGTGTTGCTAATGTTGAAGGGAAGTGCTTTGTGGGATGTGATGCTAGATGATAAGTGTGGGGTGAGAGGTCATGTTCGTATGTTGTGAAACTTTAATTTGTTAACTCCGAGTGCTAATTAATTGACCACCCCATATTAATGTGTTACTAGGTGTTAAATGGGGTGCCTGATTCATGCTAAGCACGTGTGTAGTGTTGTATTGTATCGTAAATTTTGTTAGTAGTGGATTAGACTAACTTCTTATGCTTCTTTTCTTAATTACTAGTTTAGCTTCTTAATTTTGTCTTTTACACTAGTATAGTCCGTGGTTATGTTGTTGTAAGGTTATGTTGGTGGTCGGATGGGTCGTGGATTACTCGTGGTGTACTTTCAATGGGGTAGTCTGAGTCCCCGATAGACATTGTACTTGTAAACATGCCAATAACATAAGTGTGGTGTGGTTACCCCGTTTGGTCTTGTTTTTTATTTTCAGTGTTGTGGTTAATGTTGTTCGTTTTGTGCAGGTACAATATCTCGTCGTCCTAACAAAGGTACCTCAGAGGTTGCCTCTAGTAGCCGTCGAGGAGGTAGGCGGGCACCTCCCTCCGCCCCAGTGGAGGAGGAAGAAGAGAGCATTGATCGTGATGCGGATGTAGTACTAGGCTGCAAGTATGGCATTCGGGTTGTGCCAACTCATGCTAGGATGTGGTACCGGACCTTTGTTTCGGCGGTGAGAGGAAGTTGGCATTGATGATGGTAAGCCAGTCAGGAAATACTCGGGGATTTACAACAACTTCAAATACATGGGTTTTGAAAGCTTGTTCCGTCCCGGTGAGTCGGTGAATGTGAACATGGTTAAGGAGTTTTATGCTAACTGGCAACCCGATGCCAGTTTAGATGCAGTGTATGAAGTGGAGGTGCGAGGCAAGATGATTCCATTTTCTTCCCAAGTAATAAATCAGATCATGAGATTCACGAAGCATTCACATAAGTTGTTCTTGAGGTTACTACTACTATTAAAAGTTAAAAGTTGTATTTGAAGGTGAATTTAATTTGAAAAGAAAATCCCATATATATACTTGACGTATAATAAGATTGTGTTATGGTAAAAGTTCCCCAAATTTTGCAGGAGCAAATTTCTCAATTCTACGTATTTTTATAAGCTTTGAGGGGCAATTGGATGTAAATTTTCATTGCAGAAGAGAAGTCAAAATAAAGTGAAACTTTTGCCCATAATGAAATTACTTGCTCTGTTAGTGTCAAACCAAGAGTTGTCGACAAGGTGGGTTGCTCTGATGGTAAGCACCCTCCACTTTCAATCAAGAGGTTGTGAGTTCGAGTCACCCCAAGATCAAGGTGGGGAGTTCTTGGAGGGAAGGATGCCGAGGGTCATTTGAAAACAGCTTCGTTGTTGTTGTTGTTAGAATCAAATCAAGAAAAACTTGTGCTCAAAATGTTTGAGTCCTCTTGGTTGTGCTATTTGTACAGAACGTCTGTTTACAATTTTAAAATTAAAAAAATAACCTTTTTAGATCTCTTGTGTATAAAAGATAAATCTCTTACGTGTAAAAGTAAATTTTTGGCGTGTAAAAATAAAGAGAGCAATTTGATTAATATTATACTCTGACTACTAAGCTTAGCTAATTTGATGTAACTGGAAGCTCGAAGACTCCAAATGTGCTTAATTAATGCAACTTCACAAAATAAATTGGGTAAATACATATGGTGGATTTTAACCGGTGATTCAACAAATCCTCGTGTGATATCCTTTTCTAATCCTGGTAAGGCGATTAACGTAATTGAGGTAGAGTGACAATATTCTCTATGTTCTTATAGTATCAAGGGTTTTAAAAGGACAACAATTTGTCAGTGGTACATCATACTATTCAAGCCGGAGCAACTAGGCACCACAGTTAGGGACAAGCAACCAACCAGCGGTCCAAATTCTTATCGTTGTCCTCAGAATACAACAACAATAACAATTATAACTACGCCTCAATTCCAAGCAAGTTAATATTTTTGTCCTCAGATATTGCTAAAAGTTATATAAGTTTCTCCGCATTGCTAGATGATCTACAAAAAATTTCAGATTTATTATAAGTGCAGGAGATTTCTACTGATTAAGAGGATGGTAAAGGAAAGAAATTCTAAGATTAGTAGCCTTTATTGGAAGGTTGCTGCCCATTAGCACTCAGTGGTGTAGTTTCCACTGTAGAAATTGTGTCGCTACTGCTATCATCATTAAAATTAGCAGGATCTGCATATGATTGGTACCCAGGAAATCTGGCAAAAGAAGAAGATGTTGAGGCAACAAAACATACAATTCAATCAACAAGCTGTATATAGCTGTTATACATACCTGCTTACTTTTACTTGCTCTCCGTTTATAGTCATTTTTACGTCAAAGATGTTTCCTGCAAACAATTGCCAGTGAAGTTATCATGACAACGAACTAATCACCTTGCTACTTCAGGAAAGCATAAAGTCAATGCTTTCCAGAGAAACGATTCTTAACCAACCAATGCCAACCTAAAACTAAAACACATTATGAAAACATTGAGTGCTATTGACCAAAATATGAAGTTTACTATATTCTCTTATAACTCAAAAGAGGTAACATATTCACAACTCGTACCTTCAACGAGAGGTCATCCAGACATGCCAGTTCTGAGTGCTCAATATCATTCATTTACAGAGGCCATAGGTCAGAAGAAGTTAAATTAAAAAAAAAAAAAAAGGGAACGGATTCAACTCTAATAATTAAGGGAGGTCGAGTCATTTGGTTCACCAGTGGCTAGTCTGTGTCCTGGTAACTGGTAGCTCTGCTATGCTAAAATAGATGCAAAGTGAAATGGCAGAACTAAAATAGTTGAAGAAGTACTGGTAAACCACTAGTCTTCCAACAATTTTGCTTTACATCTTATGAAAAGAAGAAACAGAAAGGAAGATGTCTAACATTGTCTCAAACCCCTTAAATCTTGTTTCGAATTATTTTAGAACAATTGCTTCTCAAGGCCAAATGCATTTAAATTTAAGCGCTGCAACTAAAATGAGAACGTAATGAGTTAAAAAAAAAACACTTAGAATCCTTCTCTATCAAGATTATGTATCAGAAGCTAAGAGGTGTATTTCAAAAAATCCCCTGGAGGGAACTGTTTTGTAATAACCTTGGCTCTCCTAGGTGGTTATTCAATCTGAATATAGCAGCAAATGGCAAGCTTCCTACAAAGGATAGGATACATAAATGGTGTTTCGTGGGTGAACAGATTTGTGTCATGTGCAAAAATTAGTAAAGCAGGTGATACAAAAAGTGTATTACAGGGGGTCAGATGAAGGCAAAGCTAGCAAGAAGATTAGCACAGTTGAACTTTTTATCCTTAAGCTAGGTGTAGTCAGGTTGCTATGGTGTTAACTGGTGTTGGGGCCTTCTGTCCAATTCCAGTTAGTTGGTTTTTCTTAGTTTGGGTTTTTTGTAATGACTGTATATCTTTTCTATGGTAAATATAATTACTTAATTACGGAAAAAAGACACTTAAATTAGGCAAGGGAAGATCGGTAAACCAATAAACAGAAAAATTCCTAAAACATGTGAATGGTCATAGGAGTATCCCTCAAGTAAATGCAGTTCTCCGACATACAAAATAATAGTAAACCTCCACCTTCAACAAGAAAAGAATCATTGTGGTTAAATACTTAGTGAAATAACCTTACCAAAGTGTTCTGTGAGAATATTTACCTCCAAAAATTGTCTTGTCCGAGAAGTACTTGGACATTAAATATCTGCTGGACTCAACCTCATACCTCTTGAACTTCTCAATCTGTCGGCTCTCCATATCACTACATGATATCATGGAAACAGTTAGGTATCAGGACCTCCATCAAGTTCAGATTACATTTATATAGATAGAAGACTTGCGCAGAACTTGGAATTAAAGCTGTAGCAGGATCAGTACTACATAATTAAGATTAACCATCACGGAGAACTAACAACACTTGATATAAGCAAACCAAAACAAACCTTTTCTTTCAATATTACGATTTTTCATGCTCAGCCGCAGCAAATTTAAAAGCTCATTAGTTGATCAAATGTGCACTATTAAATTATGTCTCTTCGTGCGCTAGTACTTGCTGGGAGACTTCGAGGTAGCTGCTATGACGTCCGCAGACCTTGACTCTCTTTCCTTTTATTTTCTTCAGTACTGTTCTATTACTCACACACAATTAAATTGCAAGTAGGGGATTATATAACAAGAGACATGATTTATATTTTTGGGGCAAATAATCAGAGTCCTTCACTCTGTCAAAGATTTTGCATGTTTTGTCAGAAAATTTTAGGTAGATTGCCACTCCAACCCACCCGAAGAAAGTATCAATTGCTTGCTGGTTGAATGTTAAGCTTGATAAAAGATACTTCTATAAAAAAGTACAGAAACTTTATTATAGCCGCACAAAAATCAAAATTGGAATTGCAAGGAAACATTCACTAATACCCGCACAAAACATGCAGCCTTGTGCACAGGCAGATTGCAGATAACACATGTAAATCTATACGAGAATGACTAGTCTGCAAGAGCTAATCCATAATCACAGAATAAACCAGCAAACAAACATAGGAAAACTAAATGGAAAAGAGCAACCTCTCCAATCAATCAGACTACCAAAACTTCATAACACATTCAACAAAGATGATAGGTCGTTCTTGAAGTACAGAAAGTCTTTTTTTCTTAAAAATAGATTCAGAGAATTGCAAATGCTGCACTCACTGAGGTGTCCAAGAGTTCGGCAATATGAACATAGTACGGAAACCCATTCTCCCAGTCTTAAATGATTATGTACATGCTAGTGAATAATTGGAAAAGTACGATTAATTTAGTAGATTGTGATAATACTAAACCAAAGCAACAAATATGCAAAGACATTTAATATTTGAACATGTGGAACAACTAAGAGGAATCTATAAGTGAATTATGATTGGGCTCAACAATAGTTTCCAGTATATGGCCCAGCAAAGATACTTCTCCACTAGGCCCACCAAGAGCCCAGTCCAACAAGTAGAAATTTTAGGACACCAGGGATAGAGTGTTTAAGATGCTCAGACTAATGGTCATCTTGCAAGAGTGTACAAACTACTAGTGTTGACTGTTGAGCTTAGTTATCACCAAGACAGCTGTTTTCAAGATATTAACTGTAAAAGATGAAAACCACACTTTATTGCAAAAATAGCAGCAACCTGAGAAAATTAAGACTTTTTAATGAATAGGACGGACAAAATCCAACTAGCGATGGCTTAACATGAAAACTTACACATGTTGTGCAATAGTCGGCACCTATCACGTTTTAATTGTTTTCCTATACTCCACTCCAAAATAAAATATTTTTAGTTGATTAGGCATAGACATGAAGGGTACAGTTGAAATTATTGTAGTGGGAAAAGTGGGGTTCAAATAAGGTAGCTGTAACTTTATTATGGTTTTGAGATTTTTTGACCTTTGAAGTAGTACGGTATTATAGAGATAATGAATAGTGGATTAAGTATTCAATAAAAGGAAAGTTTATTATCTTTCATAATAGAAAAGAATGAAAGTAAGACGATCTTTTCCCGACATACAGAGTAAAAGACTATGACCTAGGAGATAAAAATAGTTTGTATCAAATTATAATCATAAGCAGTCGGTGTAACAATCTGGGCAGTTAGTAGTCTAAAGACTCTAAACCATGTGTTGGTTTCAGTTATTACTCACCTAAAGTTTAGGTTATGTTTTTAATTAGAAGAGAGGTCAAAATAAAGTGAAACTTCTGCCTGTGATGAAATTACTACTTCGATAATATGTCAATCCAAAGAAACTTCTTGAGCTCAAAATGTTCTACTCGTCTTGGTTCCTCCTTGTCTGTTTCTTGTTCTCTACCGTTTCATTAACTTTTGCAATGGAACAAGATTATACTCTTACTACAAAGCTTTGCTACTTTGACACAATTAGAACTTTGAATGCTCCTAGTTACGTAATGCAACTTAACAAGATAAATTGGGTAAATAAATATGGTAGATTGGTAACTGGTGGATCCCATAAATCCTCATGTGTTACCCTTTTTAGCCCTCGATTTTGGCCCTTAATGTTTCCCTTTTCCTCGTGGTTTTGATCCTTCTAAGTAGGTTTCAATGGAAAATTTGGACAAAAATTATTCCACCACAACCGACAACGATGCCTTAATCCCAAGCAAGTTGGGACAAAATTGTACCAACCTATGCATTATATATGGAGTGACACAAAAAGTCATCTCCAGGCCCTACAGATGTAGACTAGTGGAAATAATAGAACAGTTCATTCATTATTTGGTTCGTAACAGAGAGAGCATCTTTGTGCTTACCAATTTAAATGGATAATACGTGAGAATTTCTGATAAGCATGCACTTAACAGATACCATGACAAGCAGCTTTTGCTATTTCAGTCAAAGTGCTTAAGTCCTAAATTTCTGTCATTAAATACAGAGCATGTATTCTGAGGATTCACCTAACATCTTAGTTTCAAACTCCAAATTCAATTTGCACATATAGGGGGATATTAACTTTAGAGGAGATAACAGAGACCAGAGTAGCTAATGGACTTTGCTTTTCAATTACTTTACAAAAAAATCGTTTACGCGTCTTATGCTTTCAAATCCGATTGTGGCACATGATACCAGATATAATTATAGGCTATATTCACCAGAAAGTCAGTATAACTTCAGATGGGCTCCAAAGGATTCACAATGAACATCTACTAGCTGAATCCCAACTATCACGTAAATAATTCTCTTGTTTTATTTCATTAGGATTAATCTATTTGAACTTGGACTTCGTGGAGGAAAGGAGGAATTAACAGAAAAGGCTTCTTTCTCGCTAAGCTTTCCAGCAACGTCCATCTCAGTATTTTCCATAATGTTGTGGTAGATAAAAGGGCAACACTGATTAGTAGACTCACGAAAGAAAACAGATAGTTATTGGGAAAAAGAACTATCAGCCATGAGTAAATTCTACTTTCCCATAGGTAAAAGTAATTCCTAAAGAGTGTATCTCCACAAAGATGTTCTTATGAACAAATGAATAGCAAGAAATCTCTTTAAATGCTTTCAAACTAAAATTGCACATAAGACCATGATTACACAAAGAGCTGCAGACCAAAAATAAAAGCAAAGGCTGACCCCTACACTTTCAGCTAAAATATCACAAGAAAATAGCAGTTATACAATAAAAGCCTAGTTATACACTTACTCAAGAGGATCTTTGACCACTTTCTCCTTTGACTCTTCAGGAACAGTGGGGCTTGAAACCTCCTACAGAAAAAGGAACAAAAATTGAGCAAGAAAAAAAGAGAGCAACTTAGGTTAAGCCGTAAGAAAATGAAGGAGGCAGTAAGGTAAGGGAGAGGGACCTGATGTTGTGGAGGGGGAGGAGAGTGAGCAGCGGAGGATATAGGGGAGTTTGTAACTGAATTTGAAGCTGAAGTTGCCATTTATCCAATGACAGTATCTTCTTGCAAATCTTGACTGGGCCAATTTTCAAACCGTAGCTATGGTTGAATCCCGCAGTGGTTAATTGATATTTACTGGCATTCGGCGTCAGTTACAAGAAACGTTGATTAACGAACCTACCACTTCGGAGTTGATGATATATACGGCCTAATTGAATTTGAACATGAAAAGAAGGGTAATGGGAGGTAAGGATCAGGCACTGTAAGCATTAAATAGAGCTTTGAGTTGTTGGATTCAGACTTGTAAAGCTAATAACAAGTAGTATATAGGGGAAAACAAGTGAAATAAATTGAAGAGGAAAGCATGCAGAGCGAAAGAGAGAGAATTTGATATAAAGTAGAACAGAGGGGATAATCCGCATGTATTAGCGGAGAGAACGAGCCGCTACTGAAAGTAGAGAGAAACAGGTGAAAGGTAAAGGGAAGTAATGATTCAGGGGGCGGAACTAGTAAGTAGTAATACTAACTGGGTTTAACTTGAAATCAACTGTTAGCTCATTTAAAACATAACTTAATATAATTGGGGATATTCAAGGAAAAAATAATTGCGGATATTTTGTTTTAATAACGCAGAATTTTATTTTTATTTAAATTCTAAGTGAGCATAATAATTATTCTCATATATTTAATCATCTATCTATAAAATTAGTATTTTTGTAATATGAAAGAAATTGCGACAATTACCTATTATAACATATTAAAATAAATTGATAGTATAAATATCATATACACTATCAATATATATATATATATATATATATTGGAGGAAATATCCATTAAATCCGGTAAACGTGTTAAGCTTTCGCGGCTCAAGACGCCACAATTGATCCCTATTAATGTGGAAGCATGTCTCATCTATTCCCAAACAATTAACAAATGATGCAGTTGTGGATAAACGAATCAAATAGTAATCACTTTTTATATGCATTGGAAGATCCTTTCTTAGTCTTATAGAAATAGAATTTACATAGTCAGAAAAAATTATATATTGAAACTTAGGAAAAAATGTTTTCACTCCATAATAAGTTACCCCAAGGATCGAAACCACTGTCAAAAACTTTGTTACATGTATTCTGATCAACAAGTACGCTTTGGCTAGCGTAAGTGACGGAGAATTGTTGCTCCGGAGATTCAATGGCACAAAAGAAATGTTGCATAGCATGGGGTCTTGCTTGTCTGTTTCTACATGAAGTTTAACTCAACCTCATTAATAACATATTAACTTAGCTAATACACATTAATTATGTTTAACTTCAAATAGTCAAGTAGTTACCAGTCAATATAAATTGATAAACGACAACCAAACTACTGTTATAGTAGTACTACTAATTATTCTGTAGTCATATGACCGTTAGACTAATTTTGTGTATGAGGTTAGTCTTGTACTTGTAGTCGGTGGATTGGAGATTGAATCAAATAGAAATGAGATTAATGTGCAATTTATTTGCGAAATTTGAACATGTGGTTTGGTTTGCGCATTTTCACTCATGGAACTAGTTGACAAGTTATACCTTCACTCCTCCCATTGATGTCAAATGGACGGAGAATACTGTTGGATATTTGGACTACAAATTCTTGTAAAGGGAAGGGACGGTATAGGATATAGAACATAATTCTCATTTCACTTAGCTGAAATACTAACGGTTTTCACTTCTAGTTATTTGGTATGGTTGGAAGAAGAGTAAAAAGTAATATAATTCATTCTCTACGACTAGTTCTATTGAAAGACGGCATGAAGAAGTATCCAACTCCTTTACTATACATCTTACATCCTTTTGTATTCCCTAACTAAAAACAACCCTTATCCCTCCATATTTAATTCCACTCTTAGAACTTCTCTTTACGCTCAACAAAACGAAGCTTTACATATAACAACATACAATGCTGAGAAGCACCAAGGGGATTCCAGCTTGCGATATCAAGGACTGATTCCTCTCTCTACAACAACAATGTACGAGGTCAGGGGCAAATTATTTTTGACTACCACAGAACTGACCCTTGGAATTCCAGCCTCATGTCGCTCATAATTTTTAAGAACTGAAATTTCAAGCTGAACTTAAGTTTCAAAATATCTTCTGAACTTAAAGTCGTTCTTTATAGAAAACACCATTTGCTATTAAAACAGAAGCCAAACTACAGAATAAGGATTATGATTCTGCCTTATATGTACATCTGAAACAATTAGGGAGGCACAAAAGCAGGTCAAAGTGACTCCATCCTTGTATCATCTATCAGGAGAAACCATCTTTAAAATAGTGAGAGTGCCTCTTCTCCAATCATTGTGACCATCTCCCTTACAATCATTGTTGGCAGTTGGCACTAACTTAAAGCACATTGGAGTAATTTTATGAGCTGCTATCCTTGAGGAAAACCTTGAATCATCAACAAGACGAACCCGCGTCAAGTGACAACCATGTTTTATAATCCCATGCCATGTGCCCATAGAGAAATAACGCTACTATTCCTCTAGGGAAATATGCGAGATAACGGCTTCCATAAGAGGGAGAGGTCATTCCGTCATGCAATAGCGTTCATCTAACTTGTCCTTCCTTCTCGTGTGCTAGATGATGGAGGCAGGAGTTCCTTTTGGTCATGGTACCAGGAAATAGAATCCTAAAGAGTTTCTTGCTGAGCTACCTCAATTTATTCTTAACCCTCTCTCTTCAATTGCTGAAGCACCAAATCTTCAGGTACTAACCAACTCAACTTGTTCCCTTTGATCACATCTGTCCTCACTATAGCTCTTATGGCTTGGAAAGCATATCGCCAACAGCGAAGTTATAGCTTTTTCCTCCTATTTTAATCCGACTGCAACCAATTTCTTTTTGCAAGCTTAACTCCTCCATCTTTTGCCTCAATTGTCTAACAGAATCCTAGTACCCATATCTAGCAAAAAAGTTGGATACCAAAACATATATTTCTGCTCTTTTTGGCTCTAATTCCAGCAACTTTTCAGCACATTTCTTCCCAAGACTTAATTGGACATGCACCATACATGAACTGAGCAATGAGCTCCAAATTTGAGTATCTGGCTGCATAGGCATCTCAGCCATAAGATTTAAGGCATCATCAAACTGTCCAGCACAACCCAGCATGTCAATTACACATGCATAATGTTCCAATTCAGGTTTTAGACCATGGACCTGCATCTCTCTAACATATTGTCGACCTTCTTCAATGAGCCCGGCATGGTTACATGCCATTAAAATAGAGACGTATGTCAAGCTCGTCGGCGTGAAGCCATATTTTTGCATTTCCTGAAATAGCTTGATGTCCTCCATTCCAAGTCCATGAACTGCATATCCTGTAATCATAGCCGTCCATGATACTATATCTTTGAGCAGAATATGGTCAAAAACTTGGGCATTCCTATAAATCCAGTTTTTGCATACATGTCTATGATTGAGCAACGGACAAAAGTATCCTCTATAAGGTGAGTTTTTAGTGCAAAGCAATGAACTTCTTTCCCCAGCCTGACAGCAGACAATGCTGAACAAGCCCCCAATACACTTGTAACAGAAATTTCTTCAGGTTGGAATCTAAGAGATACCATGTCACGAAACAAAAATAAGGCTTTGTCTGGTAGTGCATTCTGCAAGTAACCAGCTATCATCACATTCCAGGATACAATATTTTTATCTTCTATCCTGTCAAATAGAAGTTGTGCCAGTTCAGGTTTTCCACAATCCATGTAAAATGAAACTAGGGAAACCCCTGTAGACATATCTGTTTCTAGACCATTTCTAAGCACAAAACCATGAATTTGTGTACCACACAGTAGCTGTTTTAAACGGGAACAAGCAAAAAGAAGGCTACCAATAGTGAACCAGTCAGGAAGCAAACCAGAACCCATAATTTCAGAGGACAGAGTCAAAGCCTTGGATGGATCCTCGCTCTGATCATAGCCACTTATCAGTGCATTCCAAGAGCTTACTGTCTTATTTGCCACTCCACAGAATACAAGCTCAGCATATCTGGGCAATCCACACTTTGCATAGGCGGCTATAAAAGCATTTGTTAATAACTCATGGTATTCAAGACCATTTCTAAGCGAGTAGCCATGCAGTTCTTTCACTATCAACTGCTCTGATTCTGTTAAGCACACAGGCAAAACATTCAATAGAGTGACCTCATTTGCCTTCACATATTCACTGGCACTTTGCATCCTTCTCATAAGATGAAATGTTCCTCTAACATCTCCTTCTCCTGAATAACCCCCGATAATTGAATTCCAAGAGACCACATTTTTGCTCTCATTTTTCTCAAACAGAATTTTGGCATCAGCAAAGTACCCAAATTTGCAATACATATCCACTAAAGAATTATTCACTGTTAACTCGTTCGCCAGTCCTAGCTTTTCAGTTAAACCATGAATAATCTTTCCCAACTCCACTTCCTCTTTTGCTGCACATATTGGCAGCATAATAACCATGGTAGTTGCGTCTGGAACAACTACCGATCCGGGCAGTCACTAGCTACAATCAATGAAATTTTGATTGAAACTACTTTTTCATAGTACAACTCCCAACAATGGTAGTAGTAGAGCCATCAGCAAACTTTAGCTCACCCAATGATGTTGATGGGTTAAGTGAAAGGAGCGCTTAATATGCAGTTCATGACCCAATGGAGCATCATAGACAAGACGTCTCCTCTTTCCAGTCATTTAAATTTGAGTTTGGTCGATCAGTGCTTGCAAATTAGTTGTAGTACAAGCCTAGCAAATGTCAAGAGATTGAAGTTGTATGTTAAATAGTTACAAGTTCAGCTCCACAAGGAGACGAAGAAAGAAAAACCTAATCAGTAAGAGAAGGAAAGAATCCCTTTTTGGATCTAAGTTACTATTTTTATTTCATGAGCCCCTAAATTGATAAAAATTCAGGCACCAAAAGTTACATCATTGCTATCATTTTCTTTGTTTTGTTTCCTGGTCTCTCAGGCATAGAAAGATATTTTCCAAACTCCAACGATTGCGGTGATATTTTATTTTGAAGGACTTTAAGAAAAAATTGAAAAAAAAAATTAAAATTTGTAATCTTAAATATGTTATAACATTTGTGTAGCTATAAAGTTTTTAAAATTCATGGTATTATACATGAGATAATATTTATGTGATAAAATAAAAGTGTAAAGTTAATTGTTTCTAATTTAAAAGTGTGTCATTCTATATAAAATGAATTTAAAAGTAAAATATGTTGTATAAACTGAAAAAGAGAGTTGCACAAAAACTTTCTTCACTGGTTTACACTCGAAGTGCAATAACAAGTAAACCTGTACTCGTCGCTAACTTTGTCTGGGAACACGGTAGAAAGATGAAATTCCTCTCAAGTAAGGAGATATTCATCTTTAACTACCCTTTTCGCTCCCTTGACTTGTAGGAGATCTCGGATTCACATTTCCTCCCAATCTCCTGGCCGTGCGTTGGAGGGCTGCTAGTTTCTGGCGTTGCCTATGGCTTTTCCTTTGACTGCATAGTAAAAGTAAATTTACAGTAATGAAGTATGATATCATTAAGCATGCAGACATCATCAAACTTCCAAATACACTGATGATCACTCTAATGGACTAAGAATCATTCCACATGATTGTACAGCTGGAACTTGGAAAGTAACAACTAACATTCTAAGGCTACATGCCACACCAGAGAGAGTTCATGAAGCATCAAATAAGATTCTCTTTATTTTATAATTACTAAAAAAGAGTGGCCTCACCTGGTAAATAGAAGTCCTGCTGTAAGAACCATGCCTCCTACTGCCCAAGATATTCTCTCTTTAAATGTCATGTCCTCCACCCATTGTTTGAAATCTTCAATGAATCCAGAACTGTCCGTTTTTTCTTGCACCTTGGATTGTGAGGCCCTCCATGAATCAGCAATAAAATCCACACTAGATTTTCCACCATAGCAAGAAACTTCCTCTGGATCATCAGACAAAGACTTCACAGAAAAACCTGCAACGCGGCAGAGCTCTGTCCCATTAGAGATCCATTGGGATGCTCTACCACAAACAAAGTCGTTTACACCACAGGGTGCTAGAACCTGACATGTAATTTCTAATCAGATGTGAGATATGTCAATAACTGATTAATTCAGTACAAACATGATGAGAAAATAATTGAGGTTGTTGGCATTGAGGTCAACCAAAGGGGACAAAAGCATCTTCATTGAGACACAGCCTATACGATCCAAAATACAAATCATAACATCCAATGCAAGCTTATTGTTTGGTGAATTTTGATACACCATTGCTGAATAACTCATCTGAAAAATCTGTTAACAAACTGAACTCAAACAAACCTGTGTCTTAGCATCCATGGAGAAGTACGCATTGGAGCAAGCTTGGTATACTTTGTTACAGAAAGAGGTGCATAAAACAGGGGGTCCCGCCTGCACACCAACACGTGGATCACAGATTGAACATTCTAACATTTCCCATAAGTGCAAGCACTCTTGGCTTGCCTCTCCAGTTGAAGCAAGCCTCCTAATGGATAGCAAAGCAGGATGTGTCTGTGTTACATCACAGCAAGTTTTTCCGCGAAATATCCTGCAGAGGTTCAAATCTCTTGGGCCCTTTTTTACTTTTCTTGGAGGTTTTCCTTCATTTGAAAATCGAGGAAAGCGACCACCAGGTGAAATGCAAACTCCATTATCTTTTCCTGTATTTAAATGATTTGGTGACTCATTAGTAGAAAAGTAGATGTTAGAGAACAATGCCTTGAGCACCCCATTATCAAAGAAATTATAATCTTTTCACGAATCTACAGAAATTTTGACGATATCCCTATTCCCCACACAAATATGCTTCAATCTCAAGCTAGTTGGAGTCGGCTATACAACAAAAACAACAACAACAACAACAACAACCACCCAGTTAATTCCCACAAGTGGGGTCTGGGGAGAGTAGGATGTACGCAGCCTTACCCCAACCCCAGGGTCGCTATACAAATCCGCATTATTCATCTCACATCCTCGCTCCATTTAGACCTGTCTCAATCCATATTTTATAACTTACACTTTCTATATTTGCTATGACACATAAATACTCTAAAAAGATAAAAAGACTCCTAGCGAGCATCTGCTTTAAAGTAAGTATTTTTTTAAACTTAATTCAAATTAATTGGCATTGCTATATGGATCTTTTTCTTCGATTGTGCATATTTCTAGCTAAGCCTGCATGGGTTACACATGAGTCACCTATGAAACTTAACAGAGCAGTTTTTCTACAAGGTCCAAATATTCTTCTAGCCCATAGCCACAAAATGCTGCCTAGACAAACTATATCATCAATTCATAAATGTATAGAAGAGTTCAGAGATGAATTAACAAATTATGCATGCTTTTCTCCTATATTATAGCTAATAGTCTCATAAGGAAGTTGCTGCGACAATTGACTTTTATTGTCAAAGAATGTTCTCATATCTGGGTGAGGAAATGAGTAACTTCATATCTAGATGAGAAAAGGAGTAACTTCAAGAGTCTTAGAGTCCTTTCTTTTGTATCCTCATTGAGAGTCTTAGAGTCCTTAATGAGCAGTTTTTTCCTATATATTTTTTATATTTCTATTGAGATCCAAATAATTATACTAAAACTCGAAATCACTAATTTTAGAATGAAGAAGTATTAATAGTCCACCACAATCCTAATTGATACCAAACAGAAAACTTGCATAAGCTTTACATCCCAGAAGGCAAAAATTACTGTAACTTTGCTTTTCATGAGCTGAGAGTCTAACCGTCTTTCTATCTTTACAAGGTAGGAATAAAGTCCGTGTATATACTAATCTCCTCAGATCCCATTTATGTGATTACGCTGGGCAGGTTGTTAAGGAAAAAACCTTTGTTTTAGTAGCTTTTTTAATGTCCAAAAACACTTTTTTGATTCTTTTTTTTGTTTTATGGAAGATTCCTTTATTTACATACCCACAAAAGAACAAAAAATAGTAGTTGAATACTCTTCAAGGCTGGCTAGCTGGCTTTCTGGCTTTGCTCTAGACATTTTTTTCTTATATGATCATTTTAACGTTTGGTATTAGAAAAGGACAATACTCTGCTTCTTTAATTGTGAAGTTTCTCACGTGACTTCTAACTTTATAAGATTTTTTAAAGTAAAAGAAAGTACACTATACATTGAATAATTGAGTTGCGGATACTTTATGTTAATATTTCTTAAAATCTGTGGCTAACCCAGTGTTAGAAAAAGTTTAGAAGTCTAAACTTTTTCCTCTAATCTATGGTCTAAAATTCTGTGGATGATTTGTATTCCTAGGGCCTGACCATTGTAAAATTCAATAATACTCTCTCAGAGTAGTAACTGAATCATAATAGTGTGGTTTTCTTTTCCACACGTATAATAATTTCTTATAATTAAGTTACAAAATACATGTGATGATATCTTTGCTCTTCAGGCTAGTCCGGTAGTAAAAGTTTTCGTTGAAATCTCTTGGTAAACTGGAAATTAGAAGGTTAAGAAAAGGAATTGAGCAAGTACTGTTATAAGCATCATCACAGTAAAAATAAAGAACCACTTTGGAGGCTAAAAATCAGTTTTTGATGTTTCGATAGCTCAGTAGAAAACAAATACCTAGATCTACAGATGATAATAGCAATCTTTTGAGGAACGAGCATATTCATGCCCACGCACACCCACACCCTTTTCCCAACCCAAATGTGGTTCTGGCAACTTACATAACCCACTAGTGCTTCTTTCTTTCTGAGGGCAGCCGAATTGCAGCACTTGTATTAGATAAGTTAGGTGATGCTGATATGTTTAGCCCCAAATTCCTGCCCAAAAAACATCCTTATTATCCATAAAACAAGATGTGCGGGCATCTCTTATGCACATATACTTTTGGCATCCGTTCCAACAAAAGGTCTTGAATATTTCCTTTGCAAAGCTAAGCACTGTCTTTATTGATGCTTATAACAAGCATCTTACCTAAAAACAGGACATGTGATTCATATTTCACGTAAATTCTCACTTAAAAGCAATCCAGTTAGCTGAAAATATAACTTCTAACTCGTAGAATGCATTAGCAACCCCTCTCCTCAGGACATTGTCACAACTACCATTACCCATCTGACCCCAGCATGATGGGAAATTCCCCCTTGATGCGATGCCTTGATCAGGTTTCTACAAGACTTCTTTAACGCCATTAATGAATATCACATGATCTAGGACCACAATAACAACCACAAAACACTTCCAAACACTAGGCACTTCTTTCTAAGTCACTAATAATAATATGAATGACATCTAAAGCTTGAATCTTGTGAGTTTGGTGGTTTTGTAGATCACTATAATGGTATGTCACATGAGAAAAGAATTTACTATGTTAACATTCTGATTTGTTTGCAAAGGTGAAAATTAATGTTCAGACATGTACTTTTTATTTGACTATCATACGCACATGCTAAACCAAATCAAGCTCACACAGTTAAACTATAGATTGAATTTGAGCAAGATACACTATGGGAGGCTCATCCAAGCTTGAGCCCCATATTCCAAAGTTCAGTTCTTGCGCCCTGGCACTTATTAGAGGTGTAATATGAACAGCTAAACATCTGCATCCCTAGTAAAATAAAATATACTAGAAAGATGAACAACGGAAAAGGAAAAAGGAGTTTCTTTTGGAAAGGAAAAGAGAAGCATTTAATATTTTACTTTATCGAAAAGAAAAGAGAAACATTTATCCTAGTACGAAATACTCGTTAAGAGTAAATCAGTGATTCAAGGGCGGAAAAGGAGAATCAGTGATAAGAGCGACAAGATCAGGGGCGGAGTTACCCTTGTCCCAAGGGAGTCAACTAACACACCTTAGCTGAAAAAATAAATAGGTCAAATTCCGTTTGTGTATATATCATATATTGAATCCCCTTGGCTTCTTTGTGTGTATACTTCTTTATATTTTGAATTCTCTTTGTGAAAATTCTGACTTTGCTACTCGTCAAGATCTTCTTTTCGAGAAACATTCGCACTCTACACTCTACTCAGTTAATACACTTTTACTGACTGATCCACCGCTGTAAACCGGAAGTAAATATATCCAAAATTTTATTAGATTATCAAATGAATCACAACCCAATATAGCTCAATCGGCAAATTAGCTGCCTAATTGCTAAAAGAATAGGATTCGCTTGCCACAATCATTCATTTATCTCAGGTTTTCTTAGAGAGTAGAGAACATTAATTCAACAAAATAATCTGAACAAGATTAAATAAAAGGTGAATTTAGGATTTTACAGAAAATCATCAATAAGGGGCTTGTTTACAATTTGCACCTAGGGCTAGACTTAATGGTTGCGCACGAGCTAGAAAGAGCAGAGGGATGGTACCTGAGACGTACGGTAATTGAAGGTAAACGGAGGTTGTGAGCAGCAGCATCAACGAGAAACGCCATTTTAATCCCATCCTTTATTCCACTTGTCTTCTCACTTCTCCAATCTTTCCTTTTAAACAACCGCTTTACTTGCAGAGCTGAAAGTAGAGAAAACAGGTGAAAGGTAAAGAGAAGTAACTAATTAAAAGATTTTGCCCATTAATTTCCAAATTTGTTTTAAAAATTTAATTTGAGTGAAGTTTAGTTTGAAAATAAAAATTTGTTTGGACATAATTTTTCAAAATATATTTTACTTCTTTTTTAAAAATATGACTTATACCCATAAATTATAAAAACTATTAACAATATGCAACAATACCAGACAAACAAACTTGCTAATACACTATCCTAAAACCATAACTTGATATTTTAATATCAACTGCTAATAATACAATTACTAGCCACTATAATTCGTCAAATTGCAATGATATTACAAGATCCATTGGTCCAAAAGAAAATGATAGTAATTAGCTGGTGGTTAGTTGGTCATAATAGATGGTAAGATTTTTTATAAAATACAAAAGTTCAGGGTAATTTTTGAAATTGTTAAAAAAATTAATAGTGATATTTTGAGCCAAAAACAGGTCTAGAGTTGGTTTTGGTATTTGGAAATTTTATTTTCAAAATTTGACAAAACATAGATAAAATCTACAAACAAACATGTTTTGCCAAATATTTTTTGAAAAAAACTTGGCAAACTCTATGACCAAACGGGGCTAAGATATGGAACTAGTAATACTAAATCAGTTTTAACTTGAAACCCTATTAGCTCATTTAAAAGATAAGTTAATATAATTGGGGATATTCACAGCTAGGAAGCCATCTTGGAGTTGGAGTTGGAGTTGGATTTGGGTATAATTGGGTGTAATTACACAGTTTAACATGTTTGTCTGGCCAAATAATTACTTGGTGAGCATGAAATTAGATGTAATTAAGAGGTACTCTTCAGTTCTCAAGGGGAAGTTGAGAATTGGTGGTAATTACACTCTGTAATTACAAGGTAATGTAACTTTTCTAATTTTTTTATTTTTCTTTTTTAAATATATTAAGTACTATTTTTATAATATTTTTTTTATTTCTCTTATTCTCATTTTTAACCTTGTAACATGTTGATTATGGTATGCTTCCATATAGTTTTACAACTTCTCATAATTTGCTTCTTTTTTATTATTCTTTTGTTTCTTTATTGTTAAACGCAATTTCTTATATTATTAGCTTTATTTTCTATTTATTATTATAGTATGATTATTAATCTGAAGTCATATTTTTCTTGTTATTATTTAAAAAATACAACAAATCATAAATTTTATATTTTACCATATGAGTTGGTAAAAATTTTAAATTCATAATTAAAACTTTTTTCAATTATTTTAAGTTAAGATATTATTTACTTGAAGATAGTCAAGATATACATAATTCTTTACGATATTATTTAATAATTTAATATTTTAATTTTAAAAAAAATACACTTTTAAATACCTGATTATAAATAATATCTAGCATTTCTTATATATACATGTATTTATCACACATTAATGAGGTAGTAAAAAATTAAATTTTGATTTTAATTTTGATTTATTAATTTAAGTAATAATGTTATTCATTTTAAAGATATTTACTACTTTTAAGATATTATTTATTAATTTATAATTATTTAATATATTTTGATAGATTAATCTGAAAAAAGTTTATTTAACTATGTAATTACACCTGTCCAACCAAACATGAAAGTGGAAATTATACTGTAATTATCTTCTGGCAAACAAACAGGTCATTGTAATTACTATACTGTGTAATTACTAGGGTAGTAATTACACAACCAAGTAATTGCACAGCTAAGTAATTGTAGCACCCCAAAAAATTTTAAAATATTTAAGCGCTATTAAGAAAGTTGATGTGTGCTAATTACATTATTTTGTGTGCAGACGAGGACTATTAATATGATAAATATTAATTGGATATTATAATAAGTGTACGAGGTATATTTGAGGTAATATAGGGCATAAGGAGAGCCCCTCAGACAAATCAAGTTGGAAATTACATGATAGACTAAAGTTCCAAATGAGTACGCACAAGACCTAACTTTAGATGAGCATATATATATATATAAAGTAGTTATGTGATGGACAACCTTTCAAATGAAAGATCATCGAGTCTAGTTTCTAACGCTTTAAACCGTTTGTCATTTGGACATTGCTACAAGAAGTTATGACCAAATTACCAAAGGCTGGTAGAGGAGTGAACTGGGGATGCGAAGCATCCGGGGCCGCGTCCGAAAGAAAAGCTGGTAGTGAAGTACTGCCATAGCATCCGGGTCCGCGTCCGCGTCCGTGTCCGAGCTTCGAAGAGGAGTGAACTTCGTCCGTCATCCGGGACCGCGTTCGAAACCCAGAAATCTCGGCCTATACATACAAAATTGGGGGAAGAGAGTATTTTGTGTATTGGGGGTTAGGGTTCTTGAGGTGAAGAGACGATTTTGAGCTCAAATCAAGTCCAATCAACTAAGGTAAGTTGTTAATGATGTTTTGGGTTGATTATTACTCAATATACATGGGTTCTAACATCATTCTTACATCCAAACACTAGATTTCATCATCAAAGTTGTGATTTTTCAAGATTGATCTACTAGAGGTAATTCCAATGCTTCAAACTCGTTTATCATGAGTAATTAAAAGTATTTGAAGTATTTGTTACAGGTTTTAATGCTTAAAAGATTGGATTATAAAACTATAGTTCATGGAATGAATAATAGTTTTGAGAAAATAAGAGAGAAGATGAATGGTAATCTTGACGATGAAATTTATGAATACAATGAACCTATGAAATTATTTGTTAGCAAAAGATGGAAGTGATCAACCGTAACGACCTGACCGGTTATTTTGAGCATTTGTACTTCATTCGTTAGTTTAAGGACATGAGTAGCTATGTATGATATATTATGACTTGTGTGAATCGTCGGTTTGGTTTTCAGGTTATTCAAAATTGATTTGGAAGAACGATTCTCAACTAGGAAGCTTTAAGTTGGAAGAGTTGACCAAGTTTGACTTTTGTAAATTTGACCTCGGAACAGAGTTTTGATGATTCCAATAGCTCAGTATGATAATTTTGGACTTATATGCGTGTTCGAAAAATTGTTTGAAAGTCCATAGTTAAATTAAGCTTGAAATAGCTAAAATAGAAATTTAAGTTTGGATGTTTGACCGTGGAGTTGACTTTTTGATATCGGCGTCGTTATCCAGTTCTGAAAATTTTTATAGGTCCGTTATGTCATTTATAACTTGTATGAAAATTTTGAGGTCAATCGAACTTGATTTGATAGGTTTCGGCATCGAATGTAGAAGTTGGAATTTCTTAATTTCGTTGAACTTGAATTGGGGTATGATTCGTGGTTTTAGCGTTATTTGATGTGATTTGAGGTTTTGACTAAGTTCGAATTATATGTTAAGACTTGTTGGTATGATTGAATGGGGTCCCGAGGGGCTCGGGTGTGTTTTGGATCACTGGTTGAGAAACTAGTTAAATTAAGGATTTGGAGTTTGACCATGGTCAATATTGGGTCAAGATGACCTCTTTTCGGTGTTTTGAGTGCGCGAGCAGGTTCGTAGCATATTTTATAATTGAAATACATATATGGTTTGTGTCTGGGAGGTTCCGAATGAGTTTTGGGGTGCTAAAACGAAAATTCTTTCGTTGCTGATTTTCTGGTGTAAAATAATTACGAAAATGTCATTTTATTTATCCCTTAAATTTTCAGATTTCATTTAAATTTTCAAAACATCATATCTCCCTCATTTTAAGGCCAAATTGGGTGATTCAAAAGCCTAACTTGACTGAAATTTCATAAAGAATCTATTAGAGGTATCAAAAGAGAGTTTTGAGATTGTTTGATATATAAAATAAGGCAGAACAACTGAGCAAAAAATAATATTTAATATAGAGTGTTTGTTCATTTTCCATTTTTGACTAATTGGAGCTCGGGAAGAGGCGAATTTCAAGAGATTTTTAAGAAAAACAACGGGATAAGTATTCTTAACTCAATATTAGTCAAATCACCCGAATCCGTGGTTATTTTTAACATTTAATTGGTGAATTAAGTAGAAAAATTTAGAAAACCCTCTTAGTTTAATTTGAGGATTTGAAGGCCGTGTTGATGTCGGAATTTGGTAAAATTGGTATGGTTGGACTCATGGTTGAATAAACATTCATATTTTATAAATTTTGTTGGGTTCCGAGATGTGGGCCCCACGAGCAATTTTTTTAGTGTAATTTTGGATTTTTTAAGGAAAAAAATAGTATTTTGATATGGAATTAATTCCTATAATTTGTGTTGACTGAATCGAATTAATTGTGGCTAGATTCAAGCCGTTCGGAAGTTGATACACGCAGAATGAAATTTCTGGAGCATTGTTTAGCTTGCTCGACATTGGATTCAGCTTGTTCGAGGTAAGTAACATCTCTAATCTTGGAGCTGAAGGTATGAACCCTGATTATACGTGTTATGTGAATTGTTTGGAGGTGACACACATGCTAGGTGACGGGCGTGTGGGCGTGTGGGCGTGCACCATAGAAATTGAGACTCAGTTGATTCCGTAGAGTTGTTTAGCAAATTAACTTGTATTCTTCCATGTATTTTTATGTGTTAGAGAAACTGAGTTATGCCTCATGTTAGAAATCATGCTTAGGCAAATGTTAGTATTATTGGGACCCACTGATGTCATTTCTACTGTCGAATTATATGTTTAAACTGTAATTTCATACTCAGTCATATTCATTCATTGCATATCATATCTCAGTCTCTGCTGTTATTTATTGATACATTATATCATGATTTTGGGCTAGTTTCATGACGTTGTGAGCCCGAGAGACTGGAGAGATTGATGACTGAGTGAGGCCGAGGGTCTGATTGTGAGGATAATTATGGGATCGGGTTGCACGTCACAGCAGGTCAGATTGGCTTATTATAGCACGTGAGTTGTCCGTGCAACACGTGAGTTCTCCCTGCGGATCCACATATTGATACTATAGCACGTGAGTTCTCCGTGCGGATCTAGATATTGATACTATAGCACGTGAGTTGTCTGTGTAGATTATAGCGCTTGTGCTGAAGGAGCCCCTCCGGAGTCCGTACGCACCCCTAGTGAGCGTAGGTACCTACTAAGTGCGAGTGCCGAGTGTCAAGCGATTGGGAGGATTGAGTGACTGTGAGGACTGAGTGAATGTAAGGACTGAGTGAATGTAAGGACTGAGTGAATTGATACTCTGAGAGTATGCATATGGTTTTATTACTGAGTTGTATCGCATTGACATGCACACTTGACATACATGCAAAGAGATGCATTTTTCGTCATGCTGTATGATATTGCATCATTCATGACTTCACATACTCATTGACATGTAGACATAGAGATGTATTTTCCTCATGCCATTTGAAAATGAAACATCCTATCTGTTGTTGAAAAGCTTTTGGGAAAAATTACAGTTTTACAAAACGTTCTCATATTCTGGTTATTTCGGTAAAAGAATTCGGGTTTTCACTGAAATACTTGAAAAACAAGCCTATTTTTCTGGAATTGTGAACGAGCTGGGCATTTTATCTCTGAGCTACTTCTTTTATTACTTCTATTATGTTGTTATGAATTGTTGTTGGCTATTGGTGTTGGACTCTGACCTTTGTTCTAGCTCGTCACTACTTTCAACATAAGGTTAGGTTTGTTACTTATTGAGTACATGGAGTCGGTTGTACTCATAATGCACTTCTGCACCTTGCGTGTAGATATTGGATGTTGATGTTGCTGTGATTGACGGGAGCTGAATTTGAAGATGTACCTGTGTTCCGGTCATAGTTGCCTCTTGTTCATGGTAGCCTTAGAATTATAAAAAAATATGTTTATGTATATTTCGAACAGATGATATATTTATTTCATACCAGCTTGTAAATTCTAATCTTAGAAGCTCATGATTTGTACTACCAGTCCTTGGGGGGTGTATTAGAGTTAGTTAAATATTATTGGAATTGGATAGGTATTAGTTAGCTTACCTAGCGGGTTGGGTTAGGTCCCATCACGACTAGTTAGATTTTGGGTCGTGACAAGGTGATATCAGAGCTCTAGGTTCATATATTCTACAAGTCATGAGCAAGTGTCTTGTAGAGTCTTATGGATCGATATGATGAAATCCATACTTATCTTCGAGAGGCTACATGGCATTTAGGATAATTTCTTATCTTTCTTTCCTTATCGTGCGGAATTGATTCAGCTTGAAACATAACTCTTTGAATTCCTTCCATCCATCTTGTGCGCATGTGAGCGCTTGGTATCAGTTGTGTATCGCCGACTTGTGATTCCATGAACGAGATTTGAAATGTGTATTATGTGTTTAGGTGATGGGCCAGTCTGGAGGACTTGAGGCCAGGTTTGGACCGTAGCTTAGGCTCGGTAGCTTCAGTTGTAACTTGTACATTTGGACTCATATGTTCGGTAGTGTCCCTATGAGTGGAGCTTGTGGCTCGATGAGCGATCGAATGGCTATACGATAAGTATGATGTGACTGCAGGATGTGTTAAGATGTTTTGAATGTGATGAGAGGTGTTTCCTTGGAATGTAAAGAGGACCATCGGGTGCTTGATTTTCGTTTGATGTGACGTACGGTCTCGAATTGTGAGTGTGTTGAAGGATCTATCATGCAGTTTAATTGTGGAACGAATTAGATTTTCATGTTGTGTTGATGAGTTCAAACTCAGAAAGATTAAGTTATTGCATAGTAATTGTGGCTGCGAAAGGGTATAACAAGGTGCCAATGCGAGGCTAAACAAGTGGGTTATCTCCTACGGAGTAATCTACGTAGGTGTGTTCCTTAGAATGTTGAGTGGAGAGTTTCTTTTTCTACCTGCGGGGTGTATGTGTTGAGATTTGAATTTGAATCTGATTGAGAAAGTTGACTTGACTGTCGCGAGAATGAAGGCGAGCTTAGCAGATGAATTAAGGTACTTTATAGTTTTTGTTACTTGAGCTTGTGAAGAATTTTCGTTGAATTGACTGCGGGATTATGACAATAGTAGGGTATGGGTATGGCGAGTTATCAGATGTTTGGTTATATGGCTTTGAGCCAAGTGGGGGAGCCTGCTATTGAAAATTCAATTTTATGGTTATATGTTAAATTTTAGTTTTGGTCTGAGGCATACTTGTGGATTTGTTATGACCTGCAGAGGTTGAGATCGAGGATGACTCGAATGAGGAAATTCCTGGATACGGGTTATATTGCACTTTATGAGTATATGAAAATTATGAGATGAGTGAGTTATTATTTGTGAAAGATGTAGTACGCACGAAGTATGAATTTGATTGGTGGTGTCAATGCAGGGTTACTTCTTTGGGTGTTGTTGTACTAAGGGGGCATGTGTCTTCCGGCCCATTTGGGCGGTGCAATTTGGATTTGAGCAAAGTGGGTGACTCTCGAGAAGGTTCTAATGGATTCAAAAATGTATAAATGGCAATTGAAATTTTTTCAAATTCGTATATCGCTAGAATCAGTTATTTACATTGAATGGTGTCGGGACTTGCGGTAATTCTGTATGACTATGGATTCTACATTTCAGTATAAGAAAGGAAAAAGGAATAATTTTAAATTCACATAAGGTCTTCCGGAGTGGGTGTCTCAGTTGTGGTATTTAGGGGGTGCTTAAGAAGAATACAACGACTTATGGGCCTTAGGGCGGTGTGGTTTTATGTTAGGGTGTCTTGTAGTGAGCTTTGGGTAAGGATCGTAGTGTTCTAACAAGCAGAAGTGTCAACTTGAGGGTAATTCAAAAGAAACTTGGAGGAAATAGGATAACCGGGTAGTAGGCTAGACCAGTATGGTAATGGTATGTTCGATTCTTTTGGGTGATTATGATGTGGTGAGGCTCTACAAATATTTTGGTGGCAATACTCTCGTATTTGGCAACCTGTATGGCTTGGTCGAGTTAGAGAAATTTAGTTTTGTTAGCTTGGTTATGTGCAAATGGGTTTCGAAGAGTTCTCGATGGTTTCTATCACGGTTTAAGATGGATATGTCCTACCAGCGTGAGAAATATGTTGTGTATTGTGATTTTCTCCTGTATGGGAGCAAATGGAAAGTTTCTAACTAATCGGGTATGTATTATTGCTTGTGACTCAGAGTGTTAATGAGGATCACGTTTTCTTGTAGGATGGTCTAACAGAGGCGGTGAGTGGAGTGAGATTGGGATTGCATGTACAAGTATACGATTCAGTTTCAAAAGGGAGATAATGAGTTTATGGAGAACAAACAATTTCTAATATGGGCACTTGTGGTATTACCCGAGCAGAGTGTACATTCAAAAAGAAAGGGGGGCACACTGTGTTTTGGACATACGGATGTTTCGTGGGTATTGCGGTATTCGCATGATTGATAGACTGTCGATATTCAAATTATTGCTATGTGGCACGGAAGAATTATGGAAGTATTCCTCGTAGGATGAATGTGTATGAGAGATGTGTTAGACATTCAGGCGGTGGAGTTGGGAGCAGATATAGTGTTTAGTGTGTCTTGGTCCTACTATGTGTGATGGGTTCATAGCATTGCGTTGTGGTGGTACTTGTTGAGCTTGCGGGAAAGTTCTCTCATTTGAGTCATTTTTCCCGATTGAGTACATTTGAATTGTTTCTTGTTGGTGCACAGATTGCACGGTTGTGACTTTAGGTTGTATTGGTATGGCATGTCAATGGAATAGTTGTGTTTGATGAGATAAGGTCATTGGACCTAGAATGGATACTATCGGATTTGATTACAGTATGTTTGGAAGAATAACATCGGAAGTCGGCTTAGGACTTGGCTTTGGTTCCCGTCGGACGAGAGAGAGAGCTTCATGACTTGTTGATATGATGAGTGATTAAGAATTTCTACGTGTTTCTTTCATCATCGGCAGTGTACAAAGGTTCAGAACAAGATTTTAGTTGATATGAGGTTTGTTACCGATGTCGAGTTGGTTATCGAGCAGCTATTGCGGTCGAAAGTTATTACTATGAGTATTTGAGTTATGTGGTATATCATGTTATTGTGTCTCGAGTTGTGGTTATGGCTTTGTGAAACTTGTTTAGACTTAGACAGTGTGTAGATGCGAGATTCAGGTCTTGTAGGAAATTTCGGATGTTGAAAATTGGATTCTGGAGTTTATGGGCTAAGGTTGAAGTAATGATCTTCAATATGTTGTGTTGTCGGGACTATATGGAATAGGGTGACGTGGGATCACCCCCTGGTATGTGCATGGTAAGGTTACATGGGTGATCTGACGGCTTAAGAACAACTCTTGGCACGTTCGAGGACGAACGTATGTTTAACTGGGAAAGGATGTAACGACCCGACCGGTCATTTTGAGCATTTGCATTTTGCTCGATAGTTTGAGGGCATGAGTAGCTCCATATGATGTATTATGACTTGTGTGAATAGTCGATTTTGATTTTCAGGTTATTCGGAATTGATTTGGAAGAATGTTGCGACCAAACACACTCACGCAAGTATACGCGGTCGTCAAGTAATAAAGTGACTAAAAGTCGGATGTCGAACCCACGAGGACTTATGATTAGCTATTAACTAAATTAGACTATCCTAATTATCTAAACAAGAATTAAATCTAAAAATATTTTATTCCAACTAATTAAATAAGAAAAATATAAATAATAAACTTTGAACAGAGAAAGAGCAGATTTTAATGATATCAATGTAATGAAAACGATCTAGGGTTATGGGCTATCTAACAATCCTATTGTATTCTTCAATTGAATTGATCGACTAATTTATCTAGCTTATTGGTTGACAGGGTTAATATTGCTCATAAGAATCTGTCGAGTTCTTACTCGCCTATTCAAGCTAACCTAACGCCTATATGTCTATGGAGTTAGAATCAACAAGAACACATTTATAATTCCTGTAAATCAACCAAGCAAGGCAATTAGGTATATGTCTATCCTAACCACGAATCCGTTCCCCGATGCCCGAGTTCAAGAACTTGCCCTACTCAATCCTATATGCAATATAGAATTCCCACTTTCGAGTTCAATTCTAGATTTGTAGATAATATTCAATTGGTGATCAAGCAATTAAATAATTAAGTGCAAGATTGAATAAATAAACTAATATGATAAATCAAGAAGTCAAAATCAATATCCGAATAACAATAGTCATGAAAGAACCACAACCCTAGAACGTGAAGTTTAGCTCCACATAGACATGGTAGCCAAACAACAAATCATATAAAGAAACATAAAAATTACTAAGTTTGGTGGGAGAAAGAAGAAACTTGATGAATTCCGGCCTCCACAGCTTTGTCGTGGCTTTTTCCCTCTTCCCAATATGTTAGATGACCTAAAAGAGGCGTTTTTGGCTTATATATTGCGTACCAAAGTCGTGGGCCAAAGTTCTCCTATTTCTAATCCAAATCAGCTTCAGGGATTGATGCTAGGGTGGATGCGTCGCATCCACCTCGTCCTCCACTTCTCAGCTTCGGATGCTACGGTGGATGCTTCGCATCCACCTCGTCCTCCACTTCTCAGCTTCGGATGCTACGGTGGACGCTATGGGCCGACTTCACTGCTAAGGGTGCACGAAATCTGATCTTTTTCTAGATTGGATGCGACGCATCCAATCTCTCTTCCTCTACCTAGAGCACCTTTTATTCATATTTTTGCACTCCAAACACCCTAATTCACCACACACAACTCAATTAGTCATAAAACCAATAATTAAACCATGTTGGGCATTTTAAAGATCAAATAATATCAAGAAGCAGTTAAAATATGGGTAAAGTAACATCAACACATATCGAAATATGCCAAACATCACTACCCCACACTTAAACCTTTGTTCGTCCTCGAACAAACCATCATATAGTAGACGAAACAAAATTAAGCTCTTATCATTCAAAGCACACTGCACCTATGACCATGGTTATTTGCAACAATTAGGCTCTAGACTATGCATCACATACACTTCCCTTTACTTATGCCCTTCTTTAAACATATTCGAACAAAGACAACATGCTCACAACAACCCTAACCTCAAAAACCGACTCAATGTCACTATGTACTCATGGCTTGAACACCCAACATCATAGAGAAGTCTAATAACGTTACCTATCCCTCGTGAAACCATGTGCCCTCACAACAAGAACAATAGAGCGAGTTCAATCCACACATTCGAATCTCATGATCAAATATATTTTAATGACTCACATATATCAAAGAAAATCGCTCACTCTCACAAAGAAGTCACATGCATGAAATTAGTACCATAGGCTTGCCCTTAATGTAAATCTCTACTAATGTAAGCTCGCTCGATCTAAAATCAATTAGGACTTTTTTATGGTTGTAATGTGGGCTAAGGGACGGGTAGGATATATTTAAGGAATAGTGACTCACCCTCCTAAGCACTTTAATACATCACAAAATTACTTTAAGCGCAAATTCTTCAACACCACTTCAATTTCACAAACAATATCACCCCCCAAAACAGTCCCTTTTTCTTTAAGCACTACTTTAATTCATACCCACTAGCAAGAACAAGATAATAATTTATTCATTTATATTTTTCTTTCTTTTTTTTCCCAGATTTTTCTCTTCTTTTTTTCTTCTTTTAATTTCCGCTAGTGGTGTATTATTTTACAAAATAAGTGCACCCTTCTTTCTTTCATTGGTTCCACTCAAAAGTCACCCCACACTTAGTCCCTTCTTACTTCTTTTAGCGCTCATCTAACAATTAAAGTGCTTTAAGAGGTAAAAGGATCAAAACAATGTCAATTAAGAATAAAAAGGGTATAGGCTTGTAATGTGGGTACCAAATAAAAGGTCTACAGGCTCAAAAGGGTTAACTAGGGATAGATTTTATTTGTGATAAGCAATAAGCTCAAAAAGATCAAAGAAAGCCTAAAATTATTTTTCAAACCGAGCATCACCTAAAATTTCGCTTCAACTCACATACCGGGCAAGTTCTAGACACAAGTACAATACATGGACTACACAAAAACCTCACCACACATGGCACATGACTCATTAAGGACGGTTACATTCCGACTCTCAAGTAATGCAAGTATTCACGGAGCCACGAGATATTAAGCATTAAGCGCAAAGTGAACACAAGTCAAGAAAATGAGAAATAAGCGCCACAAAACATGCTATCCATTTTAACAAGGCATCATCAATAATTTCAAATCATACAGAAGATACTACACATGCGAAAGTATAAATATGTTACTATCAAACAAGTCAAGGGCGCCTAGGTCATCATTCTTGCTCCTTTTATTCCCTAAATTCCTAATCTACTCGGAAAGAAAAAAACTACCCGGTTCAAACTACATCCCATGGAAAAGAACCGAGGCATAAAGAAAAACCACAGGGGATTATTACTACCTAAAGAAAGCTAAAAGATATATTTTGGATTTTTGTTTAGACTTTAATCCCTCAAGAAAACTGTCTAGGAGATCAATCGTCGGGAAAAGTCCAATTTTTCTAATTTTTCATTTTTTTTCCTTCACAAAAGCTACTACACTTAAGAATGAGTACTACAACTAAGCTAAAATAGCACAGAAACTTATCCAAACGATCTCCTTACCCCACACTTAAAATTTTGCAATGTCCTCAATGCACATTATAAATAATAAGAGGGTAAACGAGACTCCCTGGTAGGCCAAAGGCCGAAGCAATAGCGGCTCACGAGGTACTCAGACTTCCCCAGGCATCGTCCTTTGTGTGGGCACCCCACACTTAGTCCTCACCATCTAGCTCGCTTTTGCACTCTTCTAATGGCTTTGCTTCCTATGCTCATAATCCTACAAAACAAAAATAAATACTACAAAATAATAAAAATAAAATAAAATAAAAAGTAAACAAAAATAAAAGAAAGCAGTAACGCTGGGTTGCCTCCCAACAAGCGCCTGATTTAACGTAGCGGCACGACGTGAACCACTTTTTGCCTCCACCTCGAACTTATGAATTGAGCCCCTAACATGGCATCCAGTTTGCGGCTATGCTCCAGTGGTGGGGCTACAAAGATAACCAGGCCAAGTAATAAATTTTTCACTCTACACTTCTCGGCCTTTAGATGAGGAATGTATTTTTTGCTTTTTGGCATGACAAATTCAAAAATATAGGCATCATGTTCCTCTTCCATTGACTCCTCCAAAGGCTTAGATGACTCGATTTCCATGTCATCATCCAAATACAATGTCGAAAAATGTTTAGAATGAGGACCAACACGCCCCAACTTTAGAATTGTATTACTATTTATATCCTCATATGTGCACACATTAGAGTCTTCAAATATAACATTATCTGCTACCTCGCATGGCTCTAGTGTACTTTTCTCAACATGGGCATCATCAACAGAAATATGCTCGAATGATTGGCTCTCCACTTTTAGCTCCTCAATTTGGCGTATAAGCTCCTTTTCAGCTTCTGACAACTCATTACTATTTTGTTGTGCGATAGACGCAACAACCTTTGCATTTAATTTATCTTGCAAGTCGTGAATAGTAGTGACAAATTTATAGATCCCTTGTCCCAGTTTAGATCTTCCCTCTATAAAGTATCTCATCCCATCAGTAAGTTCCTCATGTTGAGCTTCATATATTTCTAACTTTTCAGCCTGTTCTGCCTGCCAAGTTTGGCTCAAAATCTCCTCTTTTTCAAAAATTTTCTCTTGCTGGTACTCGATCTCTTCATTCAATTCTTCCATATTGGCCTTCATTCTTGTGATTGCTGCCCTCATTCTTTTCATATCTTTTTTGAGTTTATCCTGTTGCTCTGCTACTTGCCTCAGAATATCCCTAATATATGCATCAGGCTCCATATCCTGCACTTCATTGCCCCTATCAAACTCAGAAATATCATTAGAAAGATCATAATAAGGGCTCAGAGAAGGATGAACAAAATTAGGACAACCATCCCAATGGCCATCTTGACCACCACACATATTAAAAATATTCCACTCAAAGGATTGAGATTGTGCGCACAACTCGCTCCTGGGAACATTCTGACAATTTTTTCACCAGTGGGGTCCTCCACAATATGGACAAGGATCATCAAAATAAGAATAACCATCATTCGAACAATTTTTATTCCAAGATGCCATGCTAAAATAAATAAAAAATACTAACTAAAATAAAATAATAAAAAAAACATGAATAGATAAAAAAAATGTCTAATCTAGAAAAATAGCAAATTTCTAAGTCCCCGGCAACGGCGCCAAAAACTTGTTGCGACCAAACACACTCACGTAAGTATACGCGGTCGTCAAGTAATAAAGTGACTAAAAGTCGGATGTCGAACCCACGAGGACTTATGATTAGCTATTAACTAAATTAGACTATCCTAATTATCTAAACAAGAATTAAATCTAAAAATATTTTATTCCAACTAATTAAATAAGAAAAATATAAATAATAAACTTTGAACAGAGAAAGAGCAGATTTTAATGATATCAATGTAATGAAAACGATCTAGGGTTATGGGCTATCTAACAATCCTATTGTATTCTTCAATTGAATTGACCGACTAATTTATCTAGCTTATTGGTTGACAGGGTTAATATTGCTCATAAGAATCTGTCGAGTTCTTACTCGCCTATTCAAGCTAACCTAACGCCTATATGTCTATGGAGTTAGAATCAACAAGAACGCATTTATAATTCCTGTAAATCAACCAAGCAAGGCAATTAGGTATATGTCTATCCTAACCACGAATCCGTTCCCCGATGCCCGAGTTCAAGAACTTGCCCTACTCAATCCTATATGCAATATAGAATTCCCACTTTCGAGTTCAATTCTAGATTCGTAGATAATATTCAATTGGTGATCAAGCAATTAAATAATTAAGTGCAAGATTGAATAAATAAACTAATATGATAAATCAAGAAGTCAAAATCAATATCCGAATAACAATAGTCATGAAAGAACCACAACCCTAGAACGTGAAGTTTAGCTCCACATAGACATGGTAGCCAAACAACAAATCATATAAAGAAACATAAAAATTACTAAGTTTGGTGGGAGAAAGAAGAAACTTGATGAATTCCGGCCTCCACAGCTTTGTCGTGGCTTTTTCCCTCTTCCCAATATGTTAGATGACCTAAAAGAGGCGTTTTTGGCTTATATATTGCGTACCAAAGTCGTGGGCCAAAGTTCTCCTATTTCTAATCCAAATCAGCTTCAGGGATTGATGCTAGGGTGGATGCTTCGCATCCACCTCGTCCTCCACTTCTCAGCTTCGGATGCTACGGTGGACGCTATGGGCCGACTTCACTGCTAAGGGTGCACGAAATCTGATCTTTTTCTAGATTGGATGCGACGCATCCAATCTCTCTTCCTCTACCTAGAGCACCTTTTATTCATATTTTTGCACTCCAAACACCCTAATTCACCACACACAACTCAATTAGTCATAAAACCAATAATTAAACCATGTTGGGCATTTTAAAGATCAAATAACATCAAGAAGCAGTTAAAACATGGGTAAAGTAACATCAACACATATCGAAATATGCCAAACATCAAAGAACGATTCTCAACTAGGAAGCTTTAAGTTGGAAGAGTTGACTAAGTTTGACTTTTGTAAATTTAACCTTGGAAAGGAGTTTTGATGATTCCAATAGCTCTGTATGGTGATTTTATACTTAGGAGCGTGTTCGAAAAATTATTTGGAAGTCCGTAGTTAAATTAGGCATGAAATGGCTAAAATTGAAATTTAAGTTTGGAAGTTTGATCGGGGAGTTGACTTTTTGATATCGGGGTAAGAATCCAGTTTTGAAAATTTTCATAGGTCCGTTATGTCATTTATGACCTTTGTGCAAAATTTGAGGTCAATCGGACTTGATTTCATAGGTTTCGGCATCGAATGTAGAAGTTGGAATTTCTATATTTCGTTAAGCTTGAATTGGAGTATGATTCATGGTTTTAGCGTTGTTTGATGTGATTTGAGGTTTCGACTAAGTTCGTATCATTTTAAAGACTTTTTGGTGTGATTGAATGGGGTCCCGAGGGGCTCGGGTGTGTTTTGGATCACTAGTTGAGAAACTAGTTAAGTTAAGGATTTGGAGTTTGACCATGGTCAATATCGGGTCAAAATGACATCTTTTCGATATTTTGAGTGCGCGAGAAGGTTCGTAGCTGTCACGACCCAATTTTTCGTCCGTTGGGTATCGTGATGGCACCTAGTCTTAGGGACTAGGTAAGCCTATCAATAATTAAAATAACAACATTATTTAAATAGAATCTCTTAAAATTTTCAAAATCGATAGTACAAGTCATAAGCTCTACAGAGTGTTTGCTAGAAAATTTCTAAATACAACTGTCCAGAAATAAGAATAAACAGTGCAAAACGAAAACTGGAAGGTGACTCCGAATCCTGCGAACGCAGCAGCAGGTTTACCTTGAGTCTCCACCGCAATAGTCCACACAGCTAGCTAACGAACAAGTACCTGGATCTGCACAAAAATATGCAGAAGAGTAGTATGGGCACACCACAGCGGTGCCCAGTAAGTATCAAGACTAACCTCGGTGGAGTAGTGACGAGGAACAGTCAAGACACCCATTGGTCTAATAAACTGAACATATATAAGCACATGAATAACAGAAGTATGATGTCCACATAAAGACTATGCAATATGGCTCACAATACAGTAATGGCATTAAAGCAAGAAACAACAAGTATCGGCGGAATATCATGAAAATGATGCAGACAAAGTAAATGGAACACAACCTAAATCCGGAATCACGAATACAGCAAGGACAAGTAATAACTCAGTAATTACAACCGCTTTTACATCAGGTTTTAGTCAACAACTCTATGAAGTACCGAACCTCGGACAATTCACAACTCACGGGTCTCAATACCTGAACCCTAACACTTGGCATCCTATGCCATCATAACACCTCATAACCACACTGACGACTCACGTGCCAATAGAGCCATTCTCACATAGAAGACAAGTAAACAAGGGTGAGCATCTATGCTCAACGATATCAAGAACACCTCTTATCCAATAAGAGTGCTTAACTACGTGTATGCTTGTGCAAGTGTCCTAACATAATCCATACCAGCAAATAAGCATAAGGAAGAAGAAGAACGGACAACACGTAGAATATTTTCTCACAACTTTCACAAGATAAAGCTCACACAGGTACGTATACCACTACACAAATAGCAACAACAAGAATGTCCCCAGGCCATAAATTATCACAAATCAATCCCTGATACAGCCCACCTTGTCTCGCTATACGTGCATAATAATATCCTCACCTTGTCTCGCCACATGCGCAACCCCATATATATATATATATATATATATATATATATATATATATGTATATATCCCACCTTATCACGCCGCATGTGCAAACATCAATAGTGACAATAGCACGGCAGAAACCTCGTGCAACCCCATAACACAACCGCACGGCAAATACCTCGTGCATCACAAATCACAATAATAACAACCGCACGGTAGAAACCTCATGCATCACCACAACAAATACAACAACAACAATGGCAATAATACAAAGTACGACAAGTAAATCAACTCAAGAACTTTTAAATCACAGGAAAAATGTGGGACCAAATCACAAGGAATAACCACAGTAAAGAATGCTAGGCGTAAAGAGAACAACTCAACAAAGGGAAACTAATGTGTATCAACGATCCCACAATATACATTTCAACAACAGGAAAACTAACACGAGTCAAATAATTCCAAATAAAACAAGTCGACTAATATATAGGATATCTAAAACTTCTTTTAAGGTTGAGAAATTACTAAGAATTTTTAATAATTTAATTAAGGATAAGCAGCGGAAAGATAATCATAACCTCAATTAAGACTGAACAATTTATAGAATGAAATAATATAAATTCCAAATAAAGATAAACCGTTATGAAAAGATAGCGTGGCTATAAAAGAGATAACAGTTTCAATTAAGGCACATATGAATCAAGTAACGATAATAGTGGATCATGAAATAATTTATTCTAATTAAGCAGGTAGATGTGAATCTAGTAATTAAGATATATAATCATAACAAGAACAACTGCATATTCAATGAATACAATGACCTAAGAACCCTAAAAGGCCAACTTTCCACAAATAAGTCCGTGCACGCACTCGTCACCTCGTGCACACGGGCTACAATCAACATAGAAAACTCAAATCCTAAGGGGGAAATCCTCCACACAAGGTTAGGCAAGATACTTACCTCGAACCAAGCTCAAACAATCGATAAGAATGCCCTTTCTTAAATTATCCAAATTTGAAATTTAATGAAGAAAATAATTATAGATTAATGAAATACAACCAAGAGCGAGTTGAAAATCGTTACCCCAAAGCTCTATCTGAAAATCCCTCTAAAAATTGCCAATTCCCGAGCTCCCAAGTCCAAAAATGAATAAATGAATCAAACCCTCGATTTGCCCCATTTTCTGCCAGTTAAACCGCATCTGCGGACCTTCCTTCGCACATGCGTCACCGCACCTGCAGAATTCCTATCGTAGGTGCGGATTCCACTCAAAACTTAGCGTCCGCTTCTGCGATCCAAGGGTCGCACCTGCGTGTGCGCACCTGCGGATCCATGTCCGCTTCTGCGTGTCCTTCACCGCTCCTGCGATTGCTCCATCGCATCTGCAGGCATCGCACCTGCGACCACTAGCACTCCTCTACTTTTTCGCTTCTACGCTTGCCTCTCCGCACGTGTGCTCTCGCACCTGCGATCTCTTCACCGCAGGTGCAAAAATACCAGAAGCCTGAAGACTTAGCAGTAACACAAATCAAACTTTTAATCCATTAAGCACCCGAAACTCACCCGAGGCCCCCGGGACCTCAACCAAACATACCAACCAATCCTAAAACACCATACGAACTTAGTCGAGCCCTCAAATCACATCAACTAACGTTGAAACTACGCATCGCACCATGAATCGAACTTATAAATTTTCAAATCTTTCAACTTCTAAAACCCGTGTCGAAACCTATCAAATCAACCCGGAATGACGTCAAATTTTGCAGGCAAGTCCCAAATAACATAACGGAGCTATTTCAACTTCGAAATCGCATTCCGACCCCGATATAAAAAAAAGTCCACTTCCGGTCCAAATCTTCAAAAATTTGACTTTTGCCATTTCAAGCCTAAATCAGCTACAGACCTCGGATTTACAGTCCGTATACGCTCCTAAGTCCAAAATCACCCAACGGAGATAATGGAACAGACAGAACTCCGTTCCGGAGTCGTCTTCACATAGTTCCGACTACGAAAAAAATCCTAAGACTTAAGCTTCCGTTTTAGGGACTAAGTGTCCCAAATCACTCTGAAACAACCGGTAACCGAATTCAACCACGCACGCAAGTCAATACACATAATATGAAGCTGCTCAGGGCCTTATGCCACTGAACGAGACTTAAATTCTCAAAACGACTGGCCGGGTTATTACATCCCGTATGATTGAAACGCATATATGGTTTGTGTCCCGAAGGTTCCGAATGAGTTTTGGGTGCTAAAACGAAAATTCTTCCGTTGCTGATTTTCTGGTGTAAAATAATTACGAAAATATCATTTTTTTATCTCTTAAATTTCCAAATTTTATTTAAATCTTCAAAACATCACATCTCCCTCATTTTAAGGCCAAATTGGGTGATTCAAAAGCCTAACTTGACTGAAATTTCACAAGAAATTCATTGAAGGAAATTTTCAAGAAAAACAATATGATAAGTGTTCTTAACTCAATATTAGTCAAATTATCCGAATCCATGATTGTTTTTAACATTTAATTGGTGAATTAAGTTAGAAAATTTAGAAAACCTTCTTGGTTTAACTTGAGGATTTGAGGGGCGAGTTGATGTCGGAATTTGATAAAATTGGTATGGTTGGACTCGTGGTTGAATGGGCATTCATATTTTATAACTTTTGTTGAGTTCTGAGATGTGGGCCCCACGAGCAATGTTTTTAGTGTAATTTTGGATTTTGTAAGGAAAAAATAATATTTTGATATGGAATTAATATCGATACTCAAAGGTAAGTTTTATAGAGCGGTGGTTAGACCGGCCATGTTATATGGGGTAGAGTGTTGGCCGTTAAGAACTCACATATACAGAAGATGAAAGTAGCAGAAATAAGGATGTTGAGGTGGATGTGCGGGCACACTAGTATGGATAAAATTATGAATGAAGATATTCGAGAGAGAATGTAGGTGTGGCTCCTATAGATGACATGATGCGGGAAGCGAAACTCAGATGGTTCGGGCATGTGCGGAGGAGAAGCCCTGATGCCCCGTTAAGAAGATGTGAGCAGTTGGCTTTGGAGGGTACGAGAAGAGGTAGAGGACGGCCTAGCAAGTATTGGGGAGAGGTGATCATGCAGAACATGGCGTGACTTCAAATTTTCGAGGACATGGCCCTTGATAGGAAGGTGTGGAGGTCGAGCATTAGGGTGGTAGGTTAGGAGGTAGTTGAATATTTTTCTACTTCGTACAAGGTGTGAGGCTAGTCTAATAGGGTTTGTCTTAGACTGTTAGGGGATAATGTTGTGTTCTCACTATTCGTCTATTTTTCATAGCATCGGGCCTTAACTGGTTATTGTTATTGCGTTTCATCTATTTTCTGGTTCTTATGATGTTATTATTTCTATGATTTATGTTGATGGCAATGATATATTATCTCTTTTTATCTTTTTCGTTTTTTTGAGCCGATGATCTATCGAAAACAACCCCTCTACTTTATCGGGTAGGGGTAAGATGTGCGTACACACTATCTTCCCCAAACCCCCTCACCTATAAGATTTTAGTGGGTTGTGGTTGTTGTTGTTGTATGACTCATCTATTCCCAAACAATTAAAAAAATGATGCAAGTTCTGGGTAAACGAATCAAATAATCACTCTTTGTATGCATTGGAAGATCCTTTCTTAGTCTTATAGAAATAAAATTTACATAGTCATAAAATAGTATATATTGAAACTTAGGAAAAATCGTTTTCACTCCGTAATATGTTACCCGAAGGATCAAGACCAATGTCAGATTCTGCTCAACAAGTACCCAAAGTCTATAGCTTTGGCTGGTGGAAGTGACTAAGAATTGTTGCTCCGGAGATTCAATGGCACAAAAGAAATGTTGCATAGATTGGGTCTTGTTTTTCTGTTTCTACATGAAGTTTAACTTAGCTAATACACATTACTTATGTTTAATTGATAAATTGATAAACAATTAGTTACCCGTCAATATAAATTGATAAACGACATCCAAACTATTGTTAAAAGGTGTGTTTGGTACGCGTGAAAATATTTTCTAATTTTTTAATGTTTGGTTGGCTTAAATGTTATGGAAAATATTTTCAAAATTCTTTTTCAACATTCCCCACCCCGTTCCCCATCCCCACAATCTATCCCCATACCCTATTACTTTATTTTCATGTTGTAGAAAGAGTAGTTTCTTTTTCAACCAAAAAAAGAGTATTTTCTTTATAGTTATGTAGCATAAATTTCAACGTTGTTTTGCGTAAAAAAAAATAAAGCAACACATTAGTTCTTTTAGGTTTGTGTGAATTTTTAGAATAATAATAATTAAATTGTTGAAAAAAATAGAGTCCTGAAAACGTTAGGTATTTGGGGGTTTAGGGGGGGGGGGGGGAGCAAGGAACATGGGGACTTGGGGGAAGGGGGTGAGGAGAGTAGAATAAATTTTTTTTTTTCTAAAAAAATATTTTTTACTCTCTAACCAAACACTAGAAAATATTTTCACTCACCGACCAAACAAGAAAAAATAAGTGATAAAACCACTCATTTTTCATGAAAAACATTTTCCTTCGTACCAAACACACCCAAAGTAGTACTATTAATTATCGTGTAGTCATATGACCGTCAGACTAATTTTGCGTGTTAAAGTTACAGAAAATGACACATCATAGCCGCTCTCAAAATAATAGTAAAAAATATTTTTTTTTTTGTACATATATATATACACTATATTAAAATTACCTTTTTACCCTTTAAAAATCGATTTTATCTTAGATAAAATTATAATTTAATTTACTTTCCTAATATTTAGGATTTTAAAATCTATTAAAATTACATTTATTAAATTGTTCTATATTTGAACTGTGTAGGAAGTCCTATTATTTAGAATTAAAAAATATATTATGCGAATAAGTAATAAACATATAAAACTTTCTCCAACAAGTAAATTAATCCTATTACATAAAATCTTTGAAATTGTATTGAACTTTAAAAAACTTTTAGTTTTCGACGATAAATAACTTTGGAGTGATTATCGACATTTCATATATTTAATATTTGACCTCCTTTCATAATATATTTTCTTTTCATCGTTTCTTTCATAATATTTGGAACTATACTAATGAACAAATCACTAAGTATGTTCTTTTCATCGATTATATGTGTAGTACTTGAAAACTACTCTCAACAATTTGAAAAATAAATAAGAAAATTTTAAAGAATGTAAAAACAATTTCACGTGGACAATATTGAAGGATAACAATCTTGAGATAGAAAGTGAGATTATTCAATTTTATGATTGGTTGAATTTACATTTTCGACATAAGAAATTTATGAAAATGGTTATACCATAATTTGGTACTATTTTGATTTTATATTCAATGTGGGATAAAAATATAGAGATTAGCTATGTATCCCAAGAAAGAATATAATCAAATGACCAAAATATCCTTCTCTAAAGCTCTTCGCCTTAATTATTTTAAAAGTCCAATGTTAAAATAAAATTAAAAATTTATTCAAGTTTATATATGATAAAATCAAACAAATATTTATATTATACTCTATATTTTCTATTTTAATCCAATAATTCAAACATCTACCAAAATAAGTTATATCCAATAAATAATTTTGATATTATTTAATCACTACATTATAATCTATATATAACTGTTTGCAGTATTCTAAATGAGCTTTTAATAATTATTTTTCTTTCTTTTCCATTCATTCCAACAAATTTATATATTTTTTATATATTACTAAGTTATTTGTTGTAAAATATCAACTGAACATTAGTCATCTTTGTACTATACACTATCGTTAAAAAAATTCTTAAACTATAGGGCAAACTCTTCATTCTCAAATCTCTAAAGAGATAAAGATTTAATTTTTAAATATGTATTATTAAATAAATATTTAAAGAATTTTAATTAAAGTATTTATGCATAAATATTTACTTTTAGTATTATGTCACAAAAATAACAATAAATTTCATAAGATATTCCCACAGAAGTCTTTAGAAATTACAATAAGGCATCTTAGGATTTATGTGGAGAAGGATTTCTTTCTTTATTAAGTTAGCTTAGTGGGATCAACATTCACTATTTTCAAGAACTTACACTTTTTTTTATTTTTTCTTTTATAACTCAAAGATATTATTTAAATATTATTTATATAATTTTTAAAAATTATATATTCATTAGTGTGGGGTACACGCGTGAAACACATACCATAAAACTAGTATATATACAATTTTGTATGTTATATACAAAAAAATATACAAATTTTATACACTTTTGCGGCTACCAGATACAAATAGTTTCAACTGCAGGCTAAAAATGAACTCTGCCCGTTAAGTTACAGTCTTGTAGTCGGTGGATAGGAGATTGATAGCATGTTTGGCCAAGCTGGAAAAATCAACTTATTTTGAGAAGTGTTTTTTTTTTTCAAAAGTACTTTTGGTGAAAAGCAATTTGTGTTTGGCTAATTAATTTGAAAAGCACTTCTAAGCATCAATTTGTGTTTGGCCAAGCTTTTAAAAATGCTTCTAAATATATTTTTCTCAAAAATGCTTCTCAAAAAAGTACTTATAGGAAGAAGCTACTTTTTTCTGCTTTCCAAAATTACTTCTGCTTCTACTCAAAAATATATATTTTTCTTCTAAAAATTGGGCGAAAACACTTCAACTTTGAAAAAAAAAATACTTTTTTTGGAAAAAAAAAGTACTTCTCAACTTGGAGAAGCTTGACCAAACAGACTATGAATCACATAGAACTGAGATTACTTTAGGCTGTTATGGTGCTACTAGTAGCAATAAACGGTGATAAGAATTCTTTGGTAAACACATGTTTTAAGTCAACTCGGGCGGAAGATTTTTCAGCTACCATTATAGCTAGTACAACCTTAAAGAATGAAGATTAATGTACAATTTAATTGCGAAATTTGAACATGTGGTTTGGTTTGCACATTTTCACTCGTCGAACTAGTTGACAAGTTATACCTGCACTCCAGGGGCGGATGTAAAGGGGAGGGGTGGATTCACGTGAACCCATCATCCTCTCCCTAAAATCATGTATAGCATTAGTGAATTCAACAACAATACTTAAATTAACACGGGTGAACCCAAGCTCAAATGAACATTTTAGTACATTGGTAAGTGAGGCTTGTTCAGTTGGTAAAAGCACCTCCACACACAACCGTTATGTCCTGGGTTTGAGTCACGTTGGAGGGGAAGTGTAGAAACACTATAGATCCTCCTAATTTGGGAGGGATTTAAAAAAAAAAACCTACAACTTCTACCTTTTAGTTAGAGATCCGTTCCCCCTACTCTTTTTTCTTTTAAATTATATTTTAATAAATAAATAGGGTTAAATCCCCCTGCCATTTCTTCTAATTAAACACACTTTTTTGTTTCTTTTTTCCTTTTTTATTGGTTACACATTTTCTTTTTCTTTTTTGTCCTTCTCTTTTTAGTCTTTATTTTGACTTTTAAAATTCCAAAACCAACAATATATCTCTTAGACATCGTCTCGAAAACTCGGATATCTAGTGCTCACGGTGCACTCATACTTTTGAAATCCTGAATAAGCCTCTGCTCCACTCCTTCCATTGGTGCCAAATGAACGGAGAGTACTGTTGGATATTTGGACTACAAATTCTTGGGAAGGGAAGGGACGGACTAGGATGTGGAATATAATTCTCATTTCACTTAGCTGAAATACTAACGATTTTACTTCTAGTAATTTGGTATGGTTGGAAGAGGAGTAAAAGTAACACTACTCCACTTCATTCTCTACATCTAGTTTTAGAAAGATTGAAAGCTGGCATGAAGTAGTATCCAACTCCTTGTTTATACTTTATAAATCCTCCGTATTCCCTAACTAAACGATGAAATCAACCCTTATCCTCCATATTTACTTCCATCTTTACACACAACAAAACGAAGTCTTACAAATAATGCCGAGAAGCACCAAGGGAATTCCAGCATGAGAAAACCAAGCACCTAAAATCAATGACATATTCCTCTCTCTACAACAATAATGTACAAGATTAGGGGCATATTTTTTAGACTACCACGAAATTGACTCTTGGAATTCCAACCTCATATCACTCATCATTTTTAAGAACTGAAATTCCAACCTGAACTTAAGTTTCAAATATCTTCTGCCACACTACAGAATAAGGAATATGATTCTGCCTTAATATGTTCATCTGAACAATTAGGGAGGCTAAACAAAAGCAGGTCAAAGTGACTCCATCCTTGGATCAGCTATCAGGAGAAACCATCTTAAAAAATGTGAGAGTGCTTTTACCCAATCCTTGCGATCATCTCCCTAGCGATCATTGTGGGCACCGACGTAAAGCACATTGCGGTAATTTGTAAACTGCTTCTCATTGAGGAAAACCTGGAGTCATCAACAAGAAAAACCTGAGTCAAGGGACAACCGTGTTTTATAATCCCATACCATGTGCCCATAGAGAAACAAAGCTACTGTTCCTCTAGGGAAATATGCGAGATAACAGCTTCCATAAGAGGTAGAGGTCATTCCGTCATGCAATAGTGTTCATCTAACTTGTCCTTCCTTCTCTTGTGCTAGATGATGGAGGCAGGAGTTCCTTTTGGTCATGGTACTAGGAAATAGAATCCTAAATAGTTTCTTGCTGAGCTACCTCAATTTTGTTCTTAACCCTCTCTCTTCAATTGCTGAAGCACCAAATCTTCTCAGGTACTAACCAACTCAATTGGTTCCCTTCAGTCACATCTATCCTCACTATAGGTCTTACGGTTTGGATAGCATATTGCCAACAGCGAAGTTATAGCTTTTTCCTCCTATTTCAATCCGACTGCAACCAATTTCTTTTTGCAAGCCCAACTCCTTCATCTTTTGCCTCAATTGTCTAACAGAATCCCAATCCCCATATTTAGCAAAAAAGTTGGACACCAAAACATATATTTCTGCTCTTTTTGGCTCTAATTCCAGCAACTTCTCAGCACATTTCTTCCCAAGATTCAATTGGACATGAACCGTACATGAACTGAGCAACGAGCTCCAAATTTGAGTATCTGGCTGCATAGGCATCTCAGCCATTTGATTTAAGGCATCATCAAACTGTCCAGCACGACCCAGCATGTCAATTACACATGCATAATGTTCCAATTCAGGTTTTAGACCATGGACCTGCATCTCTCTAACATATTGTCGACCTTCTTCAATGAGCCCGGCATGGTTACATGCCATTAAAATAGAGACATATGTCAAGCTTGTAGGCGTGAAGCCCGATTTTTGCATTTCCTGAAATAGCTTGATGGCCTCCATTCCAAGTCCATGAACTGCATATCCTGTAATCATAGCCGTCCATGATGCTATATCTTTGAGCAGAATATGGTCAAAAACATACTTGGACATTCCTATAAATCCAGTTTTTGCATACATGTCTATGATTGAGCAATGGACAAAAGTATCCTCTATAAGGTGAGTTTTTAGTGCAAAGCAATGAACTTCTTTCCCCAGCCTGATAGCAGACAATGCTGAACAAGCCCCCAATACACTTGTAACAGAAATTTCTTCAGGTTGGAATCTAAGAGATACCATATCACGAAACAAAAACAAGGCTTTATCTGGTAGTGCATTCTGCAAGTAACCAGCTATCATCACATTCCAGGATACAATATTTTTATCTTCTATCCTGTCAAATAGAAGTTGTGCCAGTTCAGGTTTTCCACAATTCATGTAAAATGAAACTAGGGAAACCCCTGTAGACATATCTGTTTCTAGACCATTTCTAAGCACAAAACCATGAATTTGTGTACCACACAGTAGCTGTTTTAAACGGGAACAAGCAAAAAGAAGGCTACCAATAGTGAACCAGTCAGGAAGCAAACCAGAACCCATAATTTCAGAGGACAGAGTCAAAGCTTTGGATGGATCCTCGCTCTGAGCATAGCCACTTATCAGTGCATTCCAAGAGCTTACTGTCTTATTTTCCACTCCACAGAATACAAGCTCAGCATATCTGAGCAATCCACACTTTGCATAGGCGGCTATAAAAGCATTTGTTAATAACTCATGGTATTCAAGACCATTTCTAAGCGAGTAGCCATGCAGTTCTTTCACTATCAACTGCTCTGATTCTGTTAAGCACACAGGCAAAACATTCAATAGAGTGACCTCATTTGCCTTCACATATTCACTGGCACTTTGCATCCTTCTCATAAGATGAAATGTTCCTCTAACATCTCCTTCTCCTGAATAACCCCCGATAATTGAATTCCAAGAGACCACATTTTTGCTCTCATTTTTCTCAAACAGAATTTTAGCATCAGCAAAGTACCCAACTTTGCAATACATATCCACTAAAGAATTATTCACTGTTAACTCGTTCGCCAGTCCTAGCTTTTCAGTTAAACCATGAATAATCTTTCCCAACTCCACTTCCTCTTCTGCTGCACATATTGGCAGCATAATAACCATGGTAGTTGCGTCTGGAACAAGAACTTCATTTCCTGTAAGTATATTTCTGAAAAGATCAAAACTTTGTTCAATATACCCATTTGAAGAGAACCCAGAAATCACTGAATTCCATGAAACCAAGTTCCGCTCAGGCATATGATCAAACACTTTCATAGCTTCTTCAATAAGACCAAATTTCCCATACATAGCAATTAGCGCATTACTTACAAATACATCCCTAACTAAACCCATTTTTGATGCCATCCCATGAATGGCTTCCCCTAAACCAACATCAACAAGCCCTCCACAAGCCTTAATAACACAAGGAAACGTGAAATTATCGGGCCTATCCTGGGATGAAGTGATCAGCTCAATAAACAAAAAAATAACATCAAACCAAAGTTCATTCTTTGTGTATCCACTCATAAGAGCATTCCATTGGTACAGGTTTTTGGTTCGCAGCTGATCAAAAACGGAGCGAGACGCAGAAGGATACCCACACATAGAGTACATTGTGATGAGCCGCGTACAGAGTACAAAGTCATCTTTGAATTGGGTCAATGAACAAACCATCTCGTGAACCTTACGGCCCGTTTCAATGTCCTTTTGGTTACCACAGGCCTGTAAGAGTACGCCTAAGGCCTCGGCTTTTTCAGACGAGTGGTAAAAGCCACTGTTTAGGTAATCTTGAAATGTAGGTAAGACTTCCGACAAGGTTTTGGATTCGGACAGTTGCGCAATTTCTTCGGACAGTGTTAATGGATTCTTAATCCGATTCTCTAAAAGGTGTGTTATAGTTATAGAACCTTCATCAGGTGTTGGAGTGCAAAGCGAGCCTACCGATTTTGGAAGAGAGGTAGTTGCAAACGTGCCTTTGTTGGTTTTTGGACGGAAAATGACGGTCTGAAAATGGGGCTGTCGATGGCGTTGGTGGCGACAGCATGAGATCGGCGGTGGCGGCGCCAGAGCCATGGGGAAGCTCGCCAGTGTGAACATCAAACGCGCATAGCAAGGCTAAGTCTTCGCATCCCTTATCCTATTCGAATTTTATTTTGTAGCAGGAGTAGTAAACACATGGGCGTTGTCAGTTTCTATAAATTCAATCTTATTCAGTAAAATCTTATCCAAACTTATATATTATAGTCTCATAGGTAAAAATTAAATAAATAGAAAAAATACTTGTAGTCACATAACAGATAGTCAACTTGCAAACTTTTTGTTGCAAATGAACCCAACATTTTCCGGCTAGCCGGCCGAATTGACTTTGCCTTTGCAGTAAAACCTTGGAGAAGAGGCAGGGGCGGATCTATTCAGTCCCGAGTGGTACGCCACCCGGAAGCTTACATCCAAACTTGTATACTTAAAGAAATAATATAAATAATTAGGTTGCCATCCGCATTAATAGATGTATCCAAGGCGCCAGTGGCAAAATGTTGCTTTTTCCTGCTACAAGATGAAAGTTCGAACTCCGCTATTTTTACAAAATCAGTTAACTTTTTTTTTAATTTATCATTGACTTTTCTTTTATTTATTTAAGTATAAAAATAAAATAAAATACCTCTTAATTTCTCTCTCTCTCTGTAAAACAAAAACCTACCCAACAGAAGTAACACATCAGTCGCCTCTGCTTTCACATCCTAGGGTCGCTTCTCTACTTCCATTCTTTCACCGGAGTTCAGACCATCGCCTCTATCTTCCAACACCCAACCATTGTAAGGCACTACCAGTTGATTCTTATTTATTTCCTAGCCCTATTTTGCATTTTTTTCCATCAAATATCAGTTCAATTTTTATTTTCTTCTGTTTTATTTAGTTAATCAAATATCTGTTCCATCTTGTTCTATTTGGTTGTGTATCACAAATCACAATATTGTTCAATTTTAGACTTTGAATATGTGATATCTAATTGAAGAAAAGCAACGATTTAGACTTTAGAGCACACTTCGATGGAACTTAAAGCAACGAAAGTTAGTTAATCAAATATCTGTTTCGTCTTATTCAAATCATATGTTGTTACCTGCCGTAAGTTTATTTTATTTTGCTTGGCAGTAGATGTGTAGAATCCAAACTTCTAAGGATTCTTTAAGATAAAGAAGGATGCTCTTCTATACTTAGTATTTAACTTGGATTTCTACTATCAAATTGTTCTTGCATTTCTGCTAGAGAGGAAGCTTTCTCATTTAATTTATTTCTTACTTCGTGACTGAAAGCATATAACATGAGATGGAATGAACTTTATTTTACAGGAAAGTGGTCCTAATATTTGTGATTGAGATGGATAAATTTGTCACGAGGTTGGATCATTCTCAACCAAGTCCATCCTTGAGCCAGGTGAATGCCAATCTTTCTCATCTAATAGATGAACTCAATTTGGAATCACTTGAACCCGATCCAGGAGAAAGAATACCAATTGCTAACTATAACCCTCGAATACGAGATGAAGTGAGAAGACACTATATTCAAAAAGGGCCTTGTCAACCTTCGAGCATCAATTTTCCAAAACTAAAATAGGAAGGAGAATGCGTCAATTTGTTCCAAGTTGGTTCAAAGGTCAATTTTCTAGATGGTTGGAATATAGTGTGAAGAAAGATGCGGCATATTGCCTATGTTGTTATTTGTTCAAAAATAAATTTATTCATGGAAGTGCGGGTGAATTCTATACAAAGAATGGTTTTAGGGCTTGGAATAAGAGCCTTGAAAGATTGCGTCTAAATGTTGGTGATGTTAATAGTGTCCGTGATAAATGTTTCAAAAAGGATATTATCAATGCTTATGCAAAAGAAACATTGAAAGCTATAATTGGAGACTTAAATGGAGATTAATTTGGTATATTGGTTGATGAATCCAAAGATATCTCACACAAATAACAAATGGCGCTTGTTTTGCATTACGTTGATAAGAATTGTGAAGTTGTAGAGCGATTTGTTGGTCTTGTCCATGTTAGCGATACATCGGCATCATCATTGAAGGAAGCAATATATTCTTTACTTTTAGAGCACTCACTAAGTCCATCTAAAATACGTGGACAAGGTTATGATGGGGCTAGTAACATGAGGGGAAAGATAAATGGTCTTAAGACTTTGATTATGAAAGATAGTCCATCAGCATATTACATTCATTATTTTGCTCATCAATTGCAATTAACACTTGTAGCTATTGCTAAAAAGCATTTGGATGTTGAAGATTTCTTTTGTCATATTACTAATGTGTTGAATGTTATTGGAGGATCTTTTAAGCGTAGAGATTCGCTTCGTCTTCTTCAAGCTGAAAAGTTGGAGAAATTAGTTGAGTCTGGTGAAGTTCATACTGGACAAGGATTAAATCAAGAACGGGGGCTTCAAGGACCAGGTGATAATCGTTGGGGATCACATTTCAAAACATTAGATAACTTTATTGTTCTTTTCTCATCTATTGTCCGTGTGCTTGAAGTGATTAAACATGAAGGTTCTACCTCAAATGATAGAAATCAAGCTAAGTATCTTCTGAGTGAGATTAAAACATTCAAATTTATTTTTATGCTACACTTGATGTTGAAAGTGTTGGCATTGTCAAATGAGTTGAGCAAGACCTTACAAAAAAGGGATCAAGATATTGTTAATGCTGTGGAGTTTCTTAATATTATAAAGAAAAGATTGCAAGATATGAAAGAAAGTGAATGAGAATCTTTGTTGGAGTGTGCTTCCTCATTTTGTGCTATTCATGATATTTTGATTCCCAAGATGGATGAGTTTTATTTTCCCGGAAAGTCTAAGCGGAATTCTTCTAGTATTTGTTATTCACACCACTTGCGTGTTGAAATATTTTGTGTTGTGATTGATGTGCAACTTCAAGAGCTTAATGACCGTTTTGATGTAGTGAGTAGTAATTTGCTTCTCGGGATGGCTAACTTAAATCCAGTCAATTCTTTTGCTAGTTATGATAAAAGGTAGAATAATGACTTTAGCAAAGTGTTATCCAAATGAGTTTGATGAAGTACAGATTCGGGATTTGAGTTATCAACTCGATACTTTCAGAATTATGCGATGTGCTAATGCCAAGTTCTCCAACTTGAAAGGAATTAGTGATTTAGCAAAAGCATTGGTTGAGGCAAATCTTGTGAAAACTTATTCATATATTTACTTACTTTTGAAGTTGACTCTGATTTTACTTGTTGCTACCGCAACTGTGGAGAGAGCATTTTCATCTGTGAAGCAAATAAAGAATGATGAGCGGAATAGCATGGGTGATCAATATTTAAATGATTGTTTAGTTTGTTACATAGAGCGGGATGTATTTACAAATGTAAGTAATGATGTTATTATTGACCGTTTTCAGAATATGAAAATTCGTCGAGGACAATTGTAAAGGAATGATGTATATTTCTGATATTAGTAGTATTTTTGGAAATTTTATGCTTTGCGCCAAGTTGAAATTTTTGGACCAACTTGGCACCTGAAACCTTCAAATCCTGGATCCACCTCTGTATAGAGCGGAATGTATTTATAAATGTAAGTAATGATATTATTATTGACCGTTTTCAGAATATGAAAATTCGTCGAGGACAATTGTAAAGGAATGATGTATATTTATGATATTAGTAGTATTTTTGGAAATTTTATGCTTTGTGCCAAGTTGGAATTTTTGGATCAACTTGGCACCCGGAATCTTCAAATCTTGGATCCGCCTCTGAGAAGAGGTAGAAGTTGTAGTTTGTGTAAGGATAATTTCAGTATTCCTAAAATACTTACCATCTTCCTCTCAATTCAACTCTATGTTAATTCAATTACCAAGTAGCTAGGAGTTTAAACTGTATAATGTCGTAGAGTGGAGGGCCAAATAACGGTAAACTTAAGCTTTTGTAAGTTTAGTATTCTTTATATGTATATGTGCGAAGTGAAGTTCAAGAATCTTTATAAGTGCAAAACAAAAGGTAACTAATTTTTAGTTCAAGAAAGTAGTTGTTAGTAAAATTTATAAAAGAGTGTAGTCCTTGAAAGCAGTAGACAATTCCTGAAAACATATATTAACCTTTGTCGTTATCGTCTTCTCAGGGAAGAAGGTGAGCAGGCCCTAGGTGGTGATTGTGGTTTTCTCTTTCTATTAATTCACAAAGATATTATTGAATTGGTACCCGACTTGTCTATGTATGTATATTCTAGCAAGGGATAAGGGATAGTCCATGCTGTGCATGACACAATAATACTATTACCTAAATATTAGTGTCGTAAATATATGTATGGTAGAGATAGATCGAGTTCATTTTCAAAGGATGCTAAAGTTATTCTTAAAATATCTAAAGTCATTAAAAAATTACTTATAATTTTATTGGTCCCAACTATTATTTCATATCTAAAATAAATATCTTTTTAAATTTTTTGTATGCTCATTAAGGAAATCATATAAAATATTTATTATAAGATTTATTTGATTAATTTATGATTTATATCATAGTCAAGTTACTCATTATATTCTGCAGGTAATTTATTAGATTGAAAATAGATTTGGAAAAACAGACTAATGTTATTTTAATTGCCCAAAGCAACGTTTATTTTGGCCAAATATATTTAGCTAAAGTGACATTTATTTTTAATGGAAGCGGATATAACCTAATTAAAATTATTTACATGTGAAATAAGGAAAATAACATTGTAGAAGAGGAGGACTATTGTTTTTTTGTTTTACGTCAAATTGAACTCTATTTTACTGAGGAAAATTGTTTACTCAAAGAAGGATTTTAATTTTTATAAGATTATAGAAATGTATATACTAAAGTTAGATGATTTTAGCTTCAATTATTGATTATGAAATTTCATACTACTACTACTTTATAGGAAACAAAACTCTTAAAATTTGCATGATGAGAAGAAATTTACGTTTAAAAAGAGAACTTTTGAGAGCATAGGTTTCCGACTAATTATCTGTACAAATATTAACTATACAATTTAAGTTAATAGAGATCAATTAAAATATATTCTTTGTGTGTGAAATTTATGATATTAATAGCATATAAAGTACCACTTATTAATCATGGATTATTTTATTTTTTTGCATATTTCTAGTCTTTTTTTGGGATATTCAAAATATTTTACTCCTACCATATTTTCTTAAACTTTGATTTTTGAACTTACAATCCTGATTTTTCTTTTTGTTATCCAACTAATAAATACTCAAAAGAGAAGATAAATCCATCAACATAAGTCTAGTTCTTTAATCTAAAAGGTAAGATGTACGCGCATAGAACAATCGAGCATTAAATTTGGTCCCTTTTTTTAAAAATTTCGTATGAATTTTTTGAATTTTTTGTAAAAAAATAAAGCTTTTGCACAAAATATAGAATGTGGAAGATAAAAAGATATGGAGTAATATCCAATCCATAGAACAAACATTCAGAGATGGGCCCACTTGAACAATAAGTGCCAGTTTAAAATGCTGCAATAACAATAAGTGGCATGAAAAGTTGAGGTGGAGCCCACACTTTCAATAAACTTATCAAGTGTACAAGTAATAAAGCTAGCAAGTGCAATATTTTAAAAGCATATAAACTATGAAATTTCAAAAATGTCCCTATGCCACGCAGACATATTGACCATGAGTTGCCTAGTTATCCCCGTTTATAATATAGGAATAGATATAAAGTTGGAAATCGGAAAGGTGATGTGGCATCTTTCTTTGTGTAGGGATTCTATTTATCTTTATTCTTCTTTTTTTTTTAATTTCATTTTTCCTTTTAATCTTATTTTAAAAAAGTTCACACCCCATAACTTACACCTCTTAATGGTGGGTTATAACTCAAGAAATAATGGTACAATTGTTTGACCAAAAATTATAACTTTCGGCTAAAACTATTATATTTATGTAATAACGGGTTAAACCTAATTAGTGATAATATCTCTAGATGCGAATCTTGAAAACGTGTGTGAGGTGGGACAGATCCAGTAAAGGGTTAACAATAACAAGCATTAAACAATCATAAAGTATAAGCTATAATGAAAGAGTGGCTAATAATAAATAGCAATAAATGACATTTGAGTAAATAGGAGGAGTGATTCACCCAATAAATAATGAGCTAGGTGATTATTCCTTCTAACAATGATGAGTGATAGACAGATCTTAGAACGTTCGAAATCTTCTCGGATCTAATGAAAAAGTGGAGGAAAATATGAACAAGAACCTTGATAAAAATGTGTTCTTTGTATCTTTTCAAGAGAGAGGGAATATTTTTTAGCAAAGTCTGCTCTTATCACAATGAATATCCCATGCCCCTATTCCTTATCTTTTTCCTTATTTATCTGGAACATACCTCCAATAAACCCTAATAGTACAAGTACAAAGAATATCCAATTGAATATTCTCTTTAATATTCTGCCCTAATAAACTAGTTGTTACAACTCTTTTTGCAATGCTCGACATCGACCATCTTTTGCTTCTCGCCCATGGGCTTTGCCATTTTCTGTTCGACCTCGGCTGACTCTTTTCTCGATGTTACCTAGTCCCAAGTACTGAGGCAGATTTCGACCCATATAGTAGTCCCTCCGTTTATTAAGGCCGACCCAGACGATCTTGATGAGCGGATTCTGTTTATCATGTTTGGCGAAATTGGGCAGTAGGTTGAGTAGTGACGTTTTAGACGGGATGATGACATGACCTTTCGTGGGCTGCGACTTTCGAGGTCATATCATTTCTATTCCAGAATGACGTCATGATATCATGCGTCATTATGGCATATTTTCCTAATATTTTACATCGTTTCCCGTGCACCTGTCATTTCAATACCAGCGCTAGGTAATGATGGCATAATTTCTCGGTTTTGACGCTTTTAATTCTTATAAATAGGGAGATGAGGACATTCGTTCGTGTTTTGCATATTCTTCATATCGAATCTCTTTGTCTTCTTCTCCTTAATTCATTGTTGTGTATCCTCTTTACTGGTCTTAGCGATTCTTGTTGTTTGTAATACTTACTTGTCTGAATATCCTCTCTAAAAAATATGGCTAATGTATCCTCTGGTTTTGGTGTGGGAACTGACCCTATTTCTTTGGCGGTGCTTATGCCCTTTCGCGCTGTAGGCGTCTCTATCGCCGTTGAAGATGAGAATTTTCCTACGGTGGAGGAAATAATTCCTTGTAGTGAGAAAGTTAGGTCCGACTTTTAGAAGGCGCCTGAAAGCGAGCTCGATGTCTCGGAGTCAGCGATGAAAGAGGTCGATCTAGCTGATCTTAGGGCAAAATTCAACATTCCTGCCCACATCGATCTGGTCCCAGCGGGGCGTGATATGGTACAAATCCACCGCCCCGGGTATTGCGCGTTCTATGCATATCCTTTCCATGTTGGCTATTCTCTTCCCCTTCTCCCATTGGCGGAGGAATTTTGCCGCTACTACGGCGTTTGCCCGGCCCAACTCTCTTCATACATTTACAAGCTTATTAGGATGCTCACAAAATTTACGGAATTGGCCAGGGACGAGGTCACGCTCCGCCATTTGATGCATCTCTTCGCCTCTAGTTTCTACAGGGGACGATGTTGCATCTTCGCCACCGAGGAAGTAAATGCCTCGTGGTGAAGATGGATGATAAGGCAAATCATCAGTTCTGGCTCAACTACTTTTTTGTCAGAACCGAAGACGTGCTGACCAATGCGAACAACTTGCCTGAGACTTGGAATTACACTCGTAAGTATCTATATATATATATATTTTTTGTTGCTAAAAGCACTTGATCTGTCTTAGTTGCCGGCTCTGACATTTTTTTTCTGCTTCGTACAACCAAGACTACGCCCCCTCCTTTGGTCGGGGACATTTCAAACTTGGTTGGCCGGGGTTTGCCTCACATTTGGGGATTCGTGAATGGCCGGGCTTTCTCAAAAAGTTTGGGCCTGCTTCTTCCTCGGCCGGTGAGTTCATATGTATAAACTTTTTGCTATCTTGACCTCATGGTCGCTTGCTCGTTGCAGTTTATTCTTGGTGGTGATACCCTTCAGTCTTTCTTTTTCAATTCGAGGATCTTCGAGGAGGCCGAAGGCTCCTTCTCCTGCATTTCATAAGAGGAAGGCTGCCTTTTTCTTCGGCGTCTATTTCTACTGTGACCGCGGCTAAGCCTGCCTGGTCGTCTAATTCTGTTCCTTTTTCCGCCACGGCCAGGTCTGCTTGGTTGTCGGTCCCACTTGCTGCTGCCTCAACATCGGTTTCTTCTCCGCATGCAGACATATCGACAACAAAGCTTTCAGCTTCCCCTTTACATCGTCTAGTGGATGAGGAGGAAGAGTCGTCGCAGAGCAGTGGGAATTTAGTTCCCCATAACGGGGTCGCCCGGGCCATAGATTCAGTAAAGGGCGATTTTGTCACCCTTGAGATGACGACAATAGTGCTTGGAGATGACATCGAGTCATCGTCTGAGATTTCGCCATCGGCTGAGGCCACAGAGGGCGTGTCCCTTCCCGATGTCACAATGGAAGCTGAAGGGTCATCTGCGAGAGTCTCTGATATTTTACAGCAAGATGAGCCATCGGCCTTGCGACCGGCTGATGGTCCTTCTTCGCTGGCCGACAGGAAAGGAAAAACCATTACCGAGGATGGCTATGAGACGTGCTCTAATATTGACACCAATGAGGTGAGGATGATGGGGGATGGTTTTACCCGACTCGAAGTAAGACTGGACGGGTCCATGCAGATCATTACGATCCCCATGGATCAAGATTTTTTGGTAAATACGAAGAACGTGGTTCCTTTCCTTGGTCCCCTCTGTTCGAACATGGAGGGTAAAACCTTGAAAAGCTGGATGACGCTACCTTATCAAGGAGCATAGCCGGCCTCGCTCTCAGGGTACTCTCGACTTCTTTCATTTTTGCTTGTCAAGTTCAATGTTTAGGCTTCGTTCTTACTCTCCATTTTCTTTTTCTTTTTCTTTCTCTTTCAGACTGTGATTTTGGAAATTGAAAGCGCCCGAAGAGAGGAGAGATGTAAGGCTATTTTTTTGAAGATGGAGCGAAAATACCGCGAGTACCGTGGCATGTACCGCGAGATTTGTAGGCGGTTTGGTGAGAGCGGTAATTTCCAGGCTCTCCGAGATAAACTGAAGGAAAAGGATGACGAGTTGGTGAGGGTCATCGAAAAATACAGCATTCTTGAGGGGGCACTAAGAGATAAAGAAGAGGAGTATGGAGATCTCCAAGTCCAGGTGGTCTCGTTACGCGTCGAGCTCGAGGAGTGTGAATTCAAAGCGGATGCTTTAAGTGGCGAGGTCACCGAGAAGGCAACAGATCTCGAGAAGGCGGAGTTAGCTTGGTCGGGGGCTATGAGGAAGATGGAGGCTTTGGAGATCGTAATCCATGTTCTTCATTTTGAGCGAGAGAGTGCCTTGGAGACGGCAAGACTCAAAGAAGAGTAGTTTGATGAACGGATTGGATAATTAGAGAAAAAGGCTTCTGGCCTTTGTGATCGCATCACCGCTCTTGAAGCCGAGAAGTCACAATTACTGGCTCGACCATCCTCTTCCCGCACTTCTAATTTCCCTGATGTTCCTCGAGATTTGTACGAGGAGTGGATTCACGCCGAGGCCCAGCTGGATATATTTAGAGATATGATGAGGGGAGACCGTTTCAGAAGCCGTTCTTGAGGATGCTCGTGTTATGGCACGTGGAGATCGGGTCTCTTGTAGCTACGATCCTACTACACCGGAAGGCGGTGATGATGAGGGGTATGCAGGCATGGATCGGATTGAAGAGGACGCCTGGTATGAGGATGAGTATCCTGAGGGCGATGGTGATGATGAATGGGCAGATGGGGATGGCCTAGCTGATCATGCCGATAGCACTTCTGGGCCTGGCAGCGATTAGTAGTTTTTCTTTTCCTTCCTTTTGTTTTGCCGCAAACTTATGCATTTTTTGTGGGCGTCTTTTCGAGCCTTTGTAAAAAATATTCTAAGTATGAAATACCGGTTTTGTTATTTGTACCTGATTCTTTTTCTTCGGTTTGAGCTTGTATGCTTTTTGATCTTGTTGCTTGGTTGCCTTAGTTTTCTTAGTCGTAATCACTTAGCTCGAGTAGGGTTGAACATATCCTTAATTTAATTACGGTCGCGGGTCAAAAGGTGTTAGTTCGATCGAGGTCGAAACAAAACCTAAGTTTGATTATGGCTGAGGGCCACTAGTTGTCAGTTCGAACGAGGTCGAACATATTGTATGTTTTGATATGGCCGAGGGCCGGTTAGGTGTTGATTCGAACGAGGTCAAATACAACCTATACTTAGTTATGGCCGAGGGCCGGTTATGTGTAGATTCGAACGAGGTCGAATATAACGTATACTCAGTTATGGTCGAGGGCCAGTTAGGTGTTGATTCGAACGAGGTCGAATGTAACCTATACTCGGTTCTGGCCGAGGGCCGGTTAGGTGTTGATTCGAACGAGGTCGAATATAACCTATACTTAGTTATGGCTGAGGGTCGGTTAGGTGTTGATTTGAATGAGGACGAATATAACCTATAGTTAGTTATAGACGAGGGCCAGTTAGGTATGCCCCTAGGTGCGGCATTTTTCGATGTTGTGATCTTTAAGGCAACGTTTCCTTGGTTGTACATTTGGAGAAATAGAAATAAACTTCATGCAATTGTGATTTGTTCATACACTTGGATAAATTTACATATTTTTTCGGGCGTTGGCTGGTATTTCAGTCTCAGTCCCAGTCCTAGTCTATCCAGTCCATTCATTGGTCGATCTGGGGAAGTATTGAGAGGTCGAGTAATGAACTAGCCGGCCTGTGCGCACTTTATCATGAAGTGTCCCCTCCGTCACCTCATTAAAAACCTCCTTGAGAAAACCCAATTGAGACAAAACTCAAGTGAGGGAAAAAGAGTACGACTTTGAGGACGCTTTATCTCTTAAAAGTTGAAGTACTTGAGGTTTGCAATGTTCCAGTTGTTTCGTAGTAGCTTTCCTTCCATTGTTTCTAGTTGAAATGACACTTTGTTTGCTATTGCTGTGATTTTGTACGGGCCGTCCCAATTTGTTCCTAGTTTACCTTCTCGTGGGTCTTTCCTCGCTTGTGTTTTAGCTTTAAGCACGTAGTCCCCGACTTTGAGTGGCCTCATCTTTGCCTTTTTGTTATAATAGCATTCTGCTTGATGCTTTTGGGCGATCATCCTTACGTAGGCCATATCTCTTCGTTCTTCGACTTCGTCGAGCTCTTGCCTTCTACTTTCATCGTTACTAGGTCCGCTTTCGTGGGAGTATCTTAGGCCGGGCTCCCTGACTTCGACCGATATTATTGCATCAGTCCCATAGACCAATGAGTAGGGCGTCTCTCATATGCTTGTCTTCGGCGTTGTTCGGTAGGCCCAGAGTACTTCTAGTAATATTTTCGGCCACAATCCTTTGGCGTTTTCGAGTTTCTTCTTCATGATGTCTAGTATTGACTTGTTGGAGGATTTCGCTTGTCCGTTGCCCGCAGGGTGGTATGGCATTGAGAGTATTCTTTTGATGTGCCATTTTTCAAAAAACTCAACGACCTTTTTTCCCGCAAATTGGGGTCCGTTGTCGCAGCTGATCTCTTTGGGGAGACCGAAACGGCATATGATATTTTTCCATATGAAGTCGATCACTTCATGTTCCCGTATTTGAGCGAATGCTCCTCCTTCTACCCATTTAGAGAAATAGTCAGTTAAAACTAAAAGAAATCGTACGTTACCTCGTCCTACCGGGATGGGGCCCACGGTGTCCATTCCCCATTTGATGAACGGCCAAGGGGAAGTCACTGAGTGTAGGTGTTCGCCTGCTTGGTGAATCATTGGGGCATACTTCTGGCATTACTCGCATTTTTTCACGAAATCCGCGGCCTCCTTTTTCATGGTGGGCCAGTAATACCCTGCCCGTATAAGGCATCTGACCAAAGCCCGATTGCCGGATGAGTTCCACAGTGGCCTTCGTGTACTTCCTCAAGGACGCACCGCGTCTGATTTAGGCCCAAGTATTTCTCTAGAGGGCCACCGTACATCCTCTTGTATAGGTCGTTGTGAATGACGTTGTACCTTGCTGCTTGCATCCATAATTTTTTGGATTCTTTTTTATCAATTGGGAGTATCCCGTCCTGCAAGTATGTAACAATACGGTTGAGCCAGTCCCAAGTCAGGTTTATGGTTCTTACCTCGATTAGGTCTTCTGATGAATTGAAAAGATGGACTTCGCTTCTGTCTCCGGTTGCAATATTTTTGGTGGCTGCGGCTAATTTGGCGAGGTCATCCGCCTCGGTATTCTATGCTCGGGGGATCTGGTCGAGTTGACATTCATCGAACTAGGGTAGCAACTTACATATTTCGGTCTGGTACTTTTGTAACCTTTGTTCCTTGATTTGGAAAGTCCATGCGACTTGGTTGACCACGAGTTGAGAATCGTAGCGCAGTCTTAGCCGCTTCGCTCCGTATTTGAGTGCTAGTCTTAATCCTGCGATTACGACCTCATACTCGGCCTTGTTGTTAGTCATGTCCAGGTATCTTATGGACTGGCGAATCGCTTCACCTGTTAGGACTTCGAGTACAAGTCCCAGCTCGGACCCTGACGCGTTAGACGCGCCGTCAGTGTACAGGACCCAGAGGTCTTGCATTTGAAGAGAAGCGTGGATGACTTCTTTTTCGACTTCGGGCATTATTTTTGCGCTGAAGTCGACGACGAAGTCTGCGAGGACTTGTGATTTTATCGCTGTTCGCGGCCGATATGTGATATCGTGCTCGCTTAATTCGATGGCCCATTTGGCCAACCTGCCTGATAGCTCGGGTTTATGCAAAATGCTTCTTAGGGGGAAAGTCATGACGATTGAGATGGGGTGGCATTGGAAATATGGTTTAAGCTTCTGTGAAGCTACGACTAAGGCCAGAGCTAGGTTTTCGAGGTGGGGGTATCTTGTCTCAGCGTCGACTAGTGTTTTGCTAATGTAATAGATGGGAGACTGCGTACCTTTATTTTTCCGGACCAGGACCACGCTCACGGCTACTTTGGACATGGCGAGATAGACAAGGAGGTGTTGCCCCGGTTCTGGTTTTGAAAGCAATGGTGGCGATGACAAGTACACCTTTAACTCATTCAGTGCTTGGGCCCACTCAGGGGTCTATTGGAGGCCATTATCCTTTTTTAGTACGCCAAAGAATTTATGGCACCTATCAGATGATCGCTAAATGAACCTTGAAAGGGTGGCGATATGGTCAGTCAACCTCTGAACCTGTTTTTTAGTTGTCAAGTGTTCTGGTATCCCTTTGTTGGCCTTGATTTGGTCGGGATTGACTTCGATACCTCGCTATGACACTAGGAAACCTAAGAATTTTCTTGAGGCCACGCTGAATGCGCATTTTTGGGGTTCAGTTTCATTCCGTATTGCTTGAGTATGCCGACGGTTTCTCTCAAGTGGTCGATGTGATATTCTTTCCTTTTGGATTTGACCAACATGTCGTCAATATAAACTTTCATTGTTTTACCGAGTTGGTCTTTGAACATACTCGTCACCAACCTTTGATAAGTCGCCCCTGCATTTTTCAGCCTGAATGGTATGACCCTGTAGCAGTACGTCACTTGATGGGTGATGGAGGTGGTGTTTTCCTGATCCTCTTCCTCCATCTGATTATATCCTGAGTAGGCGTCCAAGAAGCTTAGTAGTTCATGCCCGGTCATTACGTCGATGAGTTGGTCGATATAGGGTAATGGAAATGAATCCTTGGGGCATGCTTTGTTCAGGTCAGTGAAGTCTACGCACATCCGCCATTTGCCATTCTTCTTTTTCACCATGACCACGTTGGCGACCCATTGGGGGTATTTCGACTCCCTGAAGGAGCCATTTTCCAATAATTTTTCTACCTCTTCGCAGTGCGTCATTAATTAGGGAGTTAAACTTACACCTAACCTGCCTTACCAGGGGGTAGAATGGATAGACGTTCAATTTGTGTGTGGCTATCTCCTTTGGGATACCTGGCATACCTGCATGGCTTAAAGCAAACAAGTCCGCGTTAGCAGTTAAGAATTGACGAAACTTACCCGGTTCCTAAAGTTTTCAGCCGATGTAAGATTTCTTATTGTGGTCGTTGCTGTCTAACTGAATGGGGTCGAGGTCCTATACGGTTGATTCTGCAGCTTCGACCGTATCGGGGTCTCTGATGACGTCCTCTATGTCGTTACACATCGACTTCGACCCTATTAATTTCTATGCCTTTTTTTCTTTGTCCTTTGTTTGTTGGGTGGCTGTATAGTCTAGGGTGATGCGGTAGCATTCCTGGGATGTGCGTTGTTCACCTTGTATACTGAGTATTCACTATGGAGTTGGGAATTTGATCACTTGGTATAAGCTGGAGGGGATGGCTCTTATGGTGTGTATCCATGGTCACCCTATTATGGCGTTGTACGTCGTGTCTCGGTCCATGATATGAAATGTGGTTTCCAGAGTGATGCCACCGGCTAGGACGGGGAGTGTGATCTCGCCGGATGTTCGCTCAACTACATTGTTAAAACCCGTTAGTGTGATGCAGCGCGGCACTATCTTATCCTCGAGTTTCATTTGTGCAAGTACTCGAGGGTGGATAATGCATGCACCGCTCCCATCGTCTACAATAATGTGCCTCACATCGGTATCTAAAATTTGTAAAGTGATAACAAGAGCATCATAGTGAGGAAAAACCAAACCGTTGGTATCTGACTTATCGAAGATGATACTTTCTTCGAGATCATCGTACCGTTCGTGAGTGATCGACTGTTTGAGCTTGTGGGTTGTGGTGAACTTCACACTGTTGATGAAAGCATCGTCGCCGCCACCAATGATCATGTAGATGGTACGGGTCGGTGAGGGTGGTTTTGGCGGTCCTTGATGTTGTTCACGTCCTCTGGCAAAGTTGGTCCTTCCTCGGTCGCTCAACAACTCTTTTAGGTGTCCCTGTCGTAGCATGTTTACGATCTCCTGTCTTAGGGCGATGCAATCTTCGATTTTATGTCCTCGCTCTTGTTGGAACTCGCACAGGGCATCTGATTTTCTGGTATTCGGGTCTGACCTCATCTTTTGTGGCCACTTCACCTTCGGTCCAAGCTTCTCCAAGGCGTAGACTATTTCTGTAGGTGACACACAAAAATTATGAGCGGATAATAAAGGGGGCATACCTTTCTCGTTCCGGTGAGTCCTTATTTTTGATCGGGGTGGGCCCTCTTTGTGGCGGGATGAGAACGCAGTGGCGGTTCTGACATATGGTAGATGCCATTTCCGGTTGGGTCGCGAGGCCGCGAGATCTCTTCTGATATCATTTCTTTAATCTTTCCTGGATTCTGCTTGCACCGAGGTCAGTCGATGGGTCGGCCCATTGAGGTCATCCTCGTCTGCTCGGACTTTGGCGCAATATGAGTTGTGTATCTCATCCCAAGTAGTTGGGGGTACTTCATAAGCCGACTTAGTAGTTTTCTTGTTGCCCTCGAACCGTTTCTGCTCAGCCCATTTTGAAAAGCTGCGACCGCCATCCCTTCCGATACATTCGGCAACGTCATTCTTACCCGATTGAACCGGGCAAAGAAGTCCCTCAATCCTTGTCTAGGAGATTGTTTAATAGCAAAATATGTCGTTTACTCTCGCCTCTGCCTTTTTGGCCCCAACATGGGTCGTTACGAACTTATCGGCCATTTCTTCGAAGGTTTCAATAGAACGTGCAGGCAGTTGTGAATACCAAGTTAATGCTCCTCCCGTGAGGGTCTCACCGAATTATTTAACAAAATGGAGGATACTTGTTCCTTGGCGAGGTCATTGCCTTTCATGGCAGTGATGTAGTGAGTCACATGGTTTTCGGGGTCGGTCATTCCATCATATATTTTCAGATAAGGCGGCATTTTAAAGGTCTTCGGTATAGCATGTGGGGCGGCATCATCACTGTACAACTGCTCGACGAATCGACCGGCATCTCTCTTTGGCAAGAGCTTACGGGCGCCCGGTATCTTATTGACCCTTTCTTGGTGTTCTCTCATTTGGTCCCGAAGCGCTTTGTTCTCATTTTCCATTTCCTCCATCCTTTTCAAAATGGCTGCGAGAGTGTCGTCACCTACACTGTTAATGACATTGTGAGTAATACTTGTCGTTGGGGGAGGAGGAGGAAATTGATCATGTTGCTCGTCCGCTGGTGGTATAACGCAGGTCCTTGCGTTTTCTGTAGCCGAATCCCGGGCGGGCTTATGGAGGATGCTGGTTAGTGTGTCAGTTAGCTAGGCCTCTAAGAGCTTTTTTATTGTTGATGGCGCCTCCTCCGCCACGGATGTGGAGTCTCCCTCACCAAGAGATTTTGTGATGCTGCCGTGGGGAAGGGGTGACCCACCTCGCCTGGGGGAGGCATTGGGCGTCGCGTCCTCGTCCACTGCTTCAGAGCTCTCATTGATGATGTTCATGAGGTTAGTTAGGAGGTCACTCATTATTTTTATTCTTTCTTCTTTGTTACATGTCATATTAGATCTGTCTGCAGAATGAAAAGGATCTTGTTCTTTTTTTTTTTTACGTTAGTAACCAGTGTCAGTTGTAGATCTTGAAGAAACTAAAAGATTTAACTAGATAATCCCCACAGACGGCGCCAAATTGTTTGACAAAAAAGTATAAATTTTGGCTAAAACTATTATATTTATATAATAACGGATTAAACCTAGTTAGTGATAACATCTCTAGATGTGAATCTTGAAAACGTGCGTGAGGTGGGACAGATCCAGTAAAGGGTTGACAATAACAAGCATTAAACAGACATAAAATATATGCCATAATGAAAGAGTGGCAGCTAATAAATAGCAATAAATGGCATTTGAGTAAATAGGAGGAGTGATTCACCCAATAAATAATGAGTTAGATGATTATTTCTTCTGACAATGATGAGTGATAGACAGATCTTAGAACATTCGAAATCTTCTCGGATCTGATGGAGAAGTGTAGGATAATATGAACAAGAACCTTAATAAAAAGGTGTTCTTTGTATCTTTTCAAGAGAGAGAGAATATCTTTTAGCAAAATCTGCTCTTATCATAATGAATATCTCATGCCCCTATTCCTTATCTTTTTTTCTATTTATCTAGGACATACCCCCAATAACTCCTAATAGTATAAGTACAAAGAATATCCAATGGAATATTCTCTTTAATACCATGCCCTAATAAACTAGCCGTTACAACTCTTTTTGTATTGCTCAACATCGACCATCTTTTGCATCTCGCTGTGATGACCCAAAATATCATCTTTAAATTTAATAATTAATTATGTGATCTAAGCACTATTTACCATTACTCAACTTGCGTGTGCAGTCCGTAAAAAATTTTCGGAAAGTTTTCAGGTGAAAAATGAATTAAAATGTGAATTAGAGCTTTAAAACTCAACTGAGTTGACTTTGGTCAACATTTTGAGCAAACGGACTCGGATCAGTATTTTAATAGTTTTGGTAGGTCCGTATCGTGATTTGGGACTTAGGCGTATGCCCGAAATCAAATTCCGAGGTCACTAGCCCGAGATATGAAATTTTGATAAAAAATTAAAAGTTTAAGTTCAAATAGTGATCGGATGCCAAATTATGTGCAAACGACCCCAAAATAGAATTTTAATGATTCCAACAGCTCCGTATGGTGATTTTGGACTTAGGAGCGTGATAGGAATTTTATTTGAAAGTCCGTAGTGGAATTAGGCTTGAAATACCGAAAGTTGAATTTTTGGGAAGTTTGACCGAGGGGTTGACTTTTTGATATCGGGGTCGAAATCCGATTCTGAAAATTTTCATAGCTCATTTATGTCATTTATGACTTGTGTGCAAAATTTGAAGTCATTCCGAATTGATTTGATGTGTTTCGACACAAGATATAGAATTTGAAAGTTTAAAGTTCGTTGATTTTGATTTGAGGTGTGATTCGTCGTTTTGATGTTGTTTGATATAGTTTGAAGCCTCAAATAAGTTCGTATGGTATTTTGGGACATGTTAGAATAATTGGTTAAGGTCCCAAGGTTCTTGGGTGGATTTCGGAAGGTAAACGGAATGGATTCCGGACAAAGAGTGCTGGAAATTTCTGTTGCAGAAATTTCGTGCATTGAGCCAACTTTGGAAGCTTATATCTCGCAATTCATAAGGAATCAGAACATTTTTAAAACATGAAAGTTGTAGTAGTTTGATTATAGTTTCTAGAAAGTTAAACCATTTATTATTTGGACATTTGTACAGAAAGTTATGACGGATTGAATGAAGGCTGGTAGAGCAGTTTCGCCAGAAATTTCTGATGCATGGAGCCGATTTTGGAAGCTTAAATCTAGCAATTCATAAGGAATCAGAACATTTTCAAAACATAAAAATTGTAGTAGTTAGATTATAGTTTCCAGAAAGTTAAACCATTTATCATTTGGACATTTTTACATAAAGTTATGATCAATTGAAAGAAGGCTGGTAGAGCAGTTTCTGGTGGACTTTTAGTGACGAAAAATAGACTTTTAGTGACGGATTGGCAGGACTTTAAGTGTTCCTTATCCTATATTGATTATATTTCATAATTCTATACTCAAACCATTTATTATTTGGACATTTGTACAGAAAGTTATGACGGATTGAATGAAGGCTGGTAGAGCAGTTTCGCAGAAATTTCTGATGCGTGGAGCCGATTTTGGAAGCTTATATCTCGCAATTCATAAGGAATCAGAATATTTTCAAAACATAAAAATTGTAGTAGTTGGATTATAGTTTCCAAAAAGTTAAACCATTTATCATTTGGATATTTGTACATGAAGTTATGATCAATTGAAGGAAGGCTGGTAGAGCAGTTTCTGGTGGACTTTTAGTGACGAAAAATAGACTTTTAGTGACGGATTGGCAGGACTTTAAGTGTTCCTTATCCTATATTGATTATATTTCATGATTCCATACTCATTTACATCATGAATCCGTGAATTTATGGAAGAAAAATTAAGATTTTTGCAAAATCTTCCAAAAACGAAAATTTAAGATTTGGAGGTCGAGTTGTTATCGGATTTTGGTAAAATTGGTATGGGTGGACTCGTAATTGAATGAGTTGTCGGATTTTATAAGTTTTGCCGGATTTCGAGATGTGGACCCCATGAAAAAATTTTGAACTAATTTCAGATTTTATTGAAAATGTAATATTTTCTTATGAAATTGATTACTATAATTTATGTTGACTGTATCGAATTAATTATGACTAGATACGAGTCGATCGTAGTTGAAAAATCGAGAAAAAGGCATAATACTTGGTTAAATTGGAGCAAGTAGAGGTAAGTGACTTGTCTAACCTTGTGTGGGGGAAATTCCCCCTAGGATTGGTATTGATGTGATTATTGAAATTTGTTGAAAGTCGTGTGCACGAGGTGACGAGTGTGTACACGGGCTAAATTACGAAAGATTATATTTTTAAATTGTGTAGATCACTGTTGCGCATTTATTAAATTATTTTATCTTATTATATTCTTCATCATTGATCTGAGATATATACTTCAAATTTGTTTGATCTTTTCTTACTAGTTGTTTTACCTGTTTAGTTGAAACTTGGTTTCTTTTATTCTGTGCATTATTTGAAGGTTGATTTTTTTAAATTAAATATTATTAATATGAAGTATTTGACATTTTTAAACTTGATATTGAAGCAACGTAGTAAAGATTTTGAAATATTATTTTTCTAAATTATTTACTCCTGAATATTTTTATACTCATTGTGAGGGAGCCGTGAGCTCTTTATTGTGGAAGAATATTATTGTTGAATTATTTTGACATGAGCCGTGAGCTCTTTATTGTGGAAAAATATTATTGTTGAATTATTTTGACATGAGCCGTGAGCTTTTTATTGTGGAAAAATATTATTGATGAATTATTTTGACATGAGCCATGAGCTCTTTATTGTGGCAAACTATTATTGATGATTTATTTTGGCATGAGCCGTGAGCTCTTTATTGTGGAAAAATATTATTGTTGAATTATTTTTGGCAAGTTAAATTATTTGAGCACTTGAGGTGCAAATTGTGATATATTGTGATATTGATACGCATGCGGTGGTATAAGGTCTGGGTGTTGAAACGCATGCGGTGAGATAAGGGTGGCTTGATACGCGTGGCTAGTAGGGGTGACTACTAGAAGTCATGCGGTGTGATAAGGGTGGCTAAAACGCGGGATGCTATTTCGGAAAAATTTGTTTTCTTTAAATAAATTGTGAAGGCCCGCGGTGATATAAGGAAATGAGATATTATAAAATTATTTATAACTTGGGACTACGAGGCGGTACCTCGGTAGTGCCCTTGTTGATATTGATTTATGGCCATAGTTGCTTTCGATTAATTGTTGTGATTTTCATAAAGTTGAAGGAAATTCTGTTTTGATTCCACGAGATATTATTTGCAATTATTTGGTGTCATTAAATGTGACATACTATTTGATTCATTTCTAATGTTATTTTATTTTACTACATTGATAAACATTTTACCATGCCATTATTATATTCCAATAGGGCCTCACCTGACCTCGTCACTACTCTACCGAGGTTAGGCTTGGCACTTACTGGATATCGCTGTGGTGTACTCATACTACGCTTCTGCACATCTTTTTGTGCAGATCCAGGTACATTTTTACCAGCCTAGACGTCAGTGAGTTACCTGCGCACGGAGACTTCGAGGTATATCTGCCAGCGTCCGCAGACTCCGGAGTCCTCTTCTATCATTTTATGTTGCTTCCTTATATTTTATTTAGACCTTGACATATAGAGACATTGAGAATAAATTCTTAGAAGCTTGTGACTTATTTCTACTGGATTTTGGGAGTTGAAATTGTTTGAATTATAATTTATTTATTTCAGATATTTATTATTATTCCGCATTGATAGGCTTACCTAGTCTTAGAGACTAGGTACCATCACGACATCCTACGGAGGGAATTTGGGGTCGTGACACTCGCCCACGGGTTTTGCCATTTCCTGGTCAACCTCGCCTAACTTTTTTCTCGATGTTACCTAGTCCCAAGTACTGAGGCAGATTTGGACCCGTATAACAATCATAAATCATAAATTGAAAAAAAAAAAAAAAAAAACCAATGCAACAGTTGCAGTAGATGGAACGTTACCATCATGGAAATAATGATAGTAATTAAAAGTTGGAACTAATCCTTCTCTCCATCCCATTTTCCAGTAGGGGACTTTCTTCTTCATAAATAGCACAAAGAACATACCTAACTGAGAAGAATTCTCATGCCTTGCGTATTACGAGCAACAAATAATTTGGCATCCTTCCAATTTCACTTCTCTATATCACCAGATGGTGCTCACCCATGAAACCACATGTATGTTTTTGTTAAATTTTTATTCTTCATCTTTCTATTTCATGATTGTATGTTTTTACTGTTTTGGTCTTTTCAAATTTTTAATTGGTTCTATCTTTCATTTTTTTAAATAATTTTATATCATATGTTTAACATAATATCATAAAATTAAAATTATTAGTGCACTGAAAGTTGTGTTGGATTTTTGTCTGCAATGTATGTATGTATTCCTATACTATTTTTAATTAATTGAATATTATAAAATTTTAAACATATTTTATTTATATCTTAGTTTTTAAGTTTATAAAATACTAAAAGATTAAAGATGAGGCTTACGGGGATTTTTTTTTTGTTCTTACAGATATTAGCTTAAGGAATTTGGCTAACAGGTTATGCATTGCAATTGCTCTGTTTGTGATCTTACATAACATATCATATATATGCAGATTCGTTTACTTTTTTACCTACTAACAATTGACTAAGGCTTTGCTTTCCGGGTTTACTGCTACTTGACTCATGCTTTACCAAATACTATTTCATATGTGGGTAAACTTCTTCAAATATGAAAATTCCTTTATTACCTCAGATACAATTTGACTTCTTATTTTCGTTATGGAGGGGAAGTATTTTATTTTTGCTTAACATAATATCATAAAATACAAACTATAAGTGTGTGTGTTTGTGTGTGTGTATATATATATATATATATATATATACATATATTTTAAAGAGAGAGAAAACTAAAAGTTGTGTTGGATTATTGTCTGCAATGGAGAACTTCTTGGTTGTTGATAGGGATTAGTGATGATAAAAGCAAAAAGAAAAAAGGAATAATTAATTGTGTTACGACAAGAATATGCAAAAGATGAAACTGAACTGATCAAATAGTACTACTTCCACTATCATTCATTGTATGCTCTTGAGAATAAATTTTGTTGAAACTCACTTTTGCTATTACATAAAATTTAATATTATTCCTAGAGATAAAATACTAGAATAAGAATTATATTTTAACGGTGAATCTTAAGGATGACTTTAAAAGTTTCACTCCATGAGTTATCGCAAGACCATGAGGTTACAAATTATTTTTTTCTCTTTTAGGCTACTTCTTTGATTAGTAAAGACTGACGCCCTCGATCGCGGACTCACAATTAGTAGAGTATCCGCCATATTTTTATTCTCTTTTGATGACCGCGCTATTTACTAGTTATACTATAAAACCGAGCTGTACCTGTATGCATAAAGCTTGAGCTTTGAAGCAACAATAGTTCCGCTACTGCATTTACCAAAAGAAAGAAGTTGGAGAAAGAGAAAAATGAGAATAATACACTACTAAATCGTAATACATCTGTACTTTACACATGGCCGTTTGCACCCCATGGATCTGTCTGTACGGACATGATGAATCATACGGAACAGGAAGTACAAAGTGGAACCTTTTCAAAGTAACATGTAGTTATATCAGAATGTCAAGATAACTCCCGATTCGAGTGGTACCTCCATACCCTTATTTGTGATAAGGAATTTGAAACCCAGAAACTGCTCACCCTGAATTCAAATCAGCAAGAACTTATATATATGAACCTGAAATTACTGTAACTTTGAGGTAAATAAATCAAATAACTTTTTACAAGAATCAATCTATTCTTTACCACCTATCCATTTGTTTCATTTTCTCACCAACCCAAGACCTAAAATTAAAACAAATTGAAAGTTCTATACTGAATACAAGAAAAGAGACAATTACCTGTAACTTTTACTTTCTGAAAGGAAGCAGAGCACCAATGTTCCCAAATTCCGCATCCCCAACAAAAAGTAAGATCCATGTATGAATTTTTTGCTCCAGCAAATAATAAAATGAGATATTTCTGATGCAACAGTATACATCCTTTCGACTTTAGAAGGAACTGAGGCAATCTTTTATCAACATAAACAAGGGATTGGTGTAAGCGGCTCCTCCTAGTTTCTCAAACATGACCCCGTCCATACGGGCTTGGATTCCATCAGATGATGCCACATCATTTAGCAACTCTTTTAAAGTTCTATCTGCTCCGACTAAAGAGCTCCCTATGCCGCTTAAAACTTCCGGTAAGGATGCGGATGGCCTTGACAGCTCAACAACAGAAACCTGCAGTTTTAACAACTTATTAGGAAGACTAAGAAATTCATCTCCATTACATCAAAGTGATAGAGAAAGAGATGAAAGTACAAACAAAAAAGGAGGAAATTAACTCAGGAGATAGTTTCTACTCTTCAAAAAACATTTTTGCTTTTCCAGTCAAAGTTTCTCGCCTCTGACTACATTTTCAGTTACTAATAGTAGAAAGCAGCTTCCAAGCTTTTGTTAGTTGGGCATCAAACATCAAACTCCTCACCGTTGTTGAAGAAGCTTTTGAAATTTGTTTTTGAGCATTTTATAAACAAAAGAAGCACAAAGAATGTGCAGTGGTCACATCATGATCCTTACAAGTATTTCAATTCCATATCCAGGAATCTTCCAAAAACTCAGTTCCTACATCATCATGTATTTCTTTTTCTGAATAAAAGACAAAGGGATGAGTACCATACATGGTTTGCATCTGACTAATGAAAACAATAACTATTGTTTAGATTTCCAAAAAATGCTATTCTTAAACCCATTATAATTTGGCAACAATGAAAGGTGGCTCAGAGTGCACAAAAACAAAGCTAAATCTGCTGCTTGACAGCAGCACACATTAAAGTATCTTGCAAGAAAGTTAGAGCAGACCGCGCCTAGGATGTAGTGAGCCTTTGTCAAGCTATTCCCTTTTGCTACATATTTGACTTCTTTTTATCTCAAAGTTGTGGCAACTATTGACGAAAGAAGCAACTGAGATGATCTAGAACCCGGTTTTGGCAGGAAAATTCACCAGCTCTCTATCAGAAGATCAAGAGATTCAGATCCTGAGGTTCCCAAGAGAGTTCCAGAATTTAACTAGAATGACAGTTGACAAAGATCCAAGCATAAACTGAAATAAAGACTTGAGAATCATGCTTCAGAAAGCACAGCACTACAATCTATGTGCTCAAACTTGAAATAGCTGTTTTTAACAGCAAAATAAGATTTGCTTATGACGCACCTGTTTTTCCTGAGGTATATTGGCCTTCTGTTTTGCAATTGCGACAGCACGAGAGAGACCACCAATAGCATCAACTAGACCTCGTGAAAGAGCATCATTTCCAGTCCAGACTCTCCCTTGTGCAACCTCCTCCATTTTATCCACCTAAAATGCAGTGCTTCGTATTTTCAATCAACTGATAAGTAAAGTAATGACTGTTCCATTCTAAGCTGTACTCTTCACCAGTAGCATACCGTCATTGATCTTGAAAGGGCAGCCTTGTCCCGGAATTGGGTATATGCATGCTGTGCAGATTTGGCAAACAGCTCTGCTTCCTCAGGCCTGCAGATGAAGTTCTATCTGATAATATACTAAATCAAAATACAAGACAATAGTTGGATTTCCACTTGTAGGCATTTAAAACAGCAGCTAAGCCCAAAATCCACTAAGTACAGAAGTGGAAGTTCTGATTTTGGTGTTCTGCGTAAGTACAGAAGCTATCCTACTTTTTACGAGCAAACTTCAGCTGGCTTATAGAGGCCCCAAAAATGAAGCAGTAAGAACAGAAGGATGTAATGTGAAATTCACAACTTAAGGTTATGTTCTTATAAATGGGGCTCAAGGTGTAACGGACCACCCAGTGACATGTATAAACCTCAAGGAAGACAAAAACATTTCACCTGAATGGTCGCTGTTCAGCAGCAGTAAGCTCTGCATATCTTCCCCTTGATATTATCTCCTTATTGAAGCCAATTTTATCATATAAATTTCCCAAGTTGAATTTTCCTGCCAAAAACATGTAATTTTAACAAATTGAATAAAAAAGGGCAGCCCGGTGCACTAAGCTCCCGCTATGCGCGGGGTCCGGGGAAGGGCCGGACCATAAGGGTCTATTGTACAAATTGAATCTGATTAAATATTTTGCACGGGGATATATGTGAAATGGGAGTCCTAGCTCATAAAGCCAATTCCACTATGGAAGACCTCGTACAAGTAAATTTTGTGAATATTAAGGACCAAAAAAACTAAATATAAGGGGGCATGCAATGGCAGAACGAAAGACTTCCAGAACAGCATGGATATCAAAAGAAAACCCAGAGGAACCAAGGAACGGAAAAATTGAAACTATAAAGGATTGGCACTCGTGTGGAAGCAAATACATGGACCGGCATAATTGCCGCTCCCACAAGCCAAAATCTTAAAGGTTTCATCAAGACACACATCAACTCGACCCAATCTCCTCTACTTGCAGGCACACCCACCAACCCACCCACCCACACACACGCACCAAAGAGAGCTGTCATCCCAATTTTACTACTATCAGTCCAAGCTCAAATTGCCGGTGTTCTAAAAGAATTGGGAGCAACGGGTGGGTGAATGACCGAGTTGGGATAAGGGAAGGGGAGGGCCTAGTGAAGAGATAGAACGCAAGGGCTCTAGCCTCTACCTGATGAACTACCATCTCTAACTACATAACCTATCTGTAAGATACAATTTATCCTCCGTCTTAAATTTTGGTTATTCATGTTATTTTGTGGAAAAGATCTTTAATTTCCACATCAGGCTTGTTATATGGACAAAGCACTAACATAGCCTCAACCCCAATGATATTCAATTCTATAGCTGGACTTAACTCCAAATACTTTCTCCAAATCCAAAGCTTGGAAAATTCGGCTATTCCATTCAATATTGAACTGTCTAGTTACACTTCAATATATTCTGAGATGGTAAGTAATGGAACTAAATTTGGTATACATTGTGAAAGACAGGTTATTGGGACAATTAAAGGAATCTTGCCCCCTCATAATCCAGTTCTATGGCCTAATCTGGAGGGCGTAAAAAGAATATCAGTACAATCAACCTTGTAAGAGCACCAAATCTGATACAAGAACATACAGTTCAGGCATGTGCGCTGAGTTTTCGTAGTAGTTGGGACTGATTACTCCAATGGTGGCATTCAAAGAGAGAACATTTTGATTTTGATTTATCCTCTGGTGAAGATGGTATAAGAAAGATCTTGGAATTAGACAAGATACGTTTATGCAAGGAATCATTGACCAATCATGCATTCTAGCAAAGCAGCACAAAGGCTTCAAACAAGTCGTACCACACAAGGAAAAACACCTGGCATTCAAGATCGAGATTTTTTCCCCTCAATATCTTCCTTTAAAAGGTAAAAGAGTGTGGATAGTTCAACTGGGTCAAACATGAGTAGAAACCTTCGTCAATTTGGAGATATAAATAAATCTGGTCAATCAATTACCAATCCATGCTTCTGCACCTAAAGTGTATCCCTCAGCCCACAGACAGGCGAAACGTTTTACTTTTTACTTTTTTTTTTTGATAACGTAAAAGTTTATTAGGTAACCTACAGGCAAACTAAAAGCAGTCGGACCAACCAATGATGAATAATTCAACAAACATAAAATTATAAGGCCAAAGGATTACGGACAAACAAAAGCAATATTGATTGCATAGTAACCACTTGGGTTTTATGATTTTTCTTCTAAAACAACTAGGATTAAGGAGTTTCTGAAGAGCACAGGTCATTCCAACTTAAGTAAAAACACTGTCTAACCATCACAAGGAACATAGTTCACCTGCATGGTGATGCTTTCAAGCGGTTGGGAGCTATTTCTAATTCTTAAAGGTGGATGGTAAATTTTACCTACATTTCAGTTCCTGAATTATGTTTGGATCAAGATATGCAACAGTAACTGCATTTCAAGATATCTCTTAATCAGTTACAAACTTTTGGGAGCTGATAACACCTGCACAGAAATTATCTTGCTAGTGCAAAGTACAAGTTCTAAAACACAATACACACACTTGTGAAGCATAAGGTTCTCCGGAAAATTATTCCAGCTCTGACATTAGCCCCCAAATTTAGTTTACCACTCAATCACAGTTTGTAAGGAGCTAGAATTTATTCTAGTAGCTAGATTTACCTGTCACCACACCTATTGAACCTGTCAGTGTAAGGTTCTCCGCCACAATAGCTTGTGTAGCCATTGCCATATAATATCCTCCACTGGCTGCCACATCAGCCATGGATGCTATAACAGGCTTAGTTTCTGCCAGCAGTCTGATTTCTCTCCACATTCTGTGGAGAAAAGCATCCTAATCAATCAACAGAGAACTTGGTTTGAAAAAAATAAAATAATGTTCGTCAGAGTCTAGTACAGAAGCTTTTATATGTGGAAAATATATTGACTGCTTTGAAGACAGGGAAAGAACAATATCGCATTCTATTTTACAAGTGATTTAGCTGAAGTATCATCGAAGAACTCAAAACAGGAGATTAAATGAAAATAAGAGTTGAGATTTCCATTGTACAAGACAATCAATTAAGCAGTTAGAATTTTATGTTTTACTTTACCTATAAATAACGTGGAAGAATGTAAATGCAACATTATAGAAGTTAAAAGGAAAAAATTCAGACAGCCAAGTGGCTCCTAACATAGTGCATACAAAGGAAAGAGCCACCATATAACAGGACTTACAGATCAGAAGCAAGAGCATCACCTCCAGGACTATCAATTCGAAGGACGACAGCTTTATACCTTTTCGACTCTGCATAGCATAGCCACACATGAAATACAAAAGAAAGAAGAAAAATTGACAACCAGAAGAAAGAAGCCAAAATAAGCACGCAATCACCTAAACCTATCAAGCTTTTTCCTCCATTCATCTTAAATCAGCACATATGAAGCATCCAAATCTGCTGAAATTTAGAGAGTTTACAACACATGCAACAACAACACCAACAATATACCCAATATAATCCCACAAGTGGGGTCTGGGGAGGGTAGTATGTACACAACCTTACCTCTGTGCAGGCAGAGAGGCTGTTTCCGATAGACCCTCGGCTCAAAGCAAGCATGCATACAGTTTACAACACATGCATGAGCCTTAAAGGACATCTTCAATGACTTCCTACTGGTTAACTGAAAATTTTACATACCGTTCTTCTAAAATAACTTTCATAGCTGATAGCAACTTCATGCATTACATGAAAAAATAAGCCTGCAACTAACAATAACCAAGCTGGCCTTACCATCTTTAATGTTCGCTATTAAAGTCTGAAAAAGAAGAAACATTGAATATGAAGTGTAGCACTTTGATTATTCAAGTACACCACCAGCAACATAACACTAACACAGTCCTAGCAAGAATTTTTCTCCTTCATACTTAGCAAACGCTTTTCAAAAATACAAGTCTCTCCAGAATCTAAGTTGGAAAGAGAGGAAAGAGCACTAAGCAACTTGGAAAAGGAAAAAGAAAGGTAGCCAGAACTGTACAGAGTGGATAATGCCTTGTTTCTGCAAAGTGTCTTTTTGAGACTAAAAACTTGGTATTCATGATTTATGGCTAATCAAGATTCACAGTGTAACGACCAACTGCTTTCACATATCTTGACCACTTAATGAATCATTCACGAATTGTGCACATATAAGGACAATTCATACCTCGTACACTACGAATTTTCTCAATTAACTGCTCTGCTACAATTCCTGAACTGGATGAACTAAATCGACCACGTGTGCGACTAATGCTCCCAGAGGCTCGAATCACAGCTATCTGTTCTTTATAACCTGTCAGACCGAGAGTCCATCTCCTAACTCTTGAATACTTCCTGTGTCAGAATATAATAACCACAAAATGATTTTACATACAAAAGGAAAACAGTGCATAACAGATGAAACAAAGAAATTGGAGAGAGGATACTAAAATACAAGACAATTGATGGTTGACGAAATCCCAAGTCGAACTGAAACAAGTTATGACACATTCCCTGTTTCGCATTAGCCACCCGGGATATTTTGCAGAATTACACAAAATAATTTTTTTTTCCTTAGTTTTGATACTCTCTGAAAATTCAAGGGCCATAGATTAGTCCAAAAACAACAGTAAAGTGCAAGGCCAAATTCCAAAATATTGCATCTTCACTTCAATTAATAAAGATCATCAGTTATCATCTCATGAAAAGAAGCGTACAAAATATTGGTGCAAAAAAGCAATCCTGAGAAAAACATATCCAGGTGACTTGAAATTCAGAAAGAAAAAACCTGTAATCAACTGCAGGGAGATTTTTGTCCTTCGGAATTTCCAAACGCTCTTTCAACATTGACATTACCTGAGTGTTGAACAATCAGTGATCCCTTCATTAACCATGGGAAAAAAGTGATTTTTAAGTTCTTATGCACATGTCAAGTTCATGAAGCAATTCAAACATTTTAATGCAGAGTGACTAAATTCAGAAGGCCAGATGCATAAATGACGCAGCCTGTATCAGCTTAACAGCTTAGTACAATAAAAGAGATTACAGTGTGTGCCAGTCTTGTTTTCCAGGCAACAATGCTAGTATACAACTTAGTTTGCTCTCCTTATAATCACATAGACCTGCAATACGTATGTCATCTGATGAATACGGACTGTTTACTTATTATAATAATTTTTTAACTAGAAGGCAACGAAACTGATGTACAACTTAGTTGCTCTCCTTATAATCACATATAGACCTGCTATACGTATGTCGTCTGATGTATACTGACTGTTTACTTATTAAATGATTTTTTAACTAGAAGTCAATGAAACTGATTTCCAAGCTTTCATCACTGGCATAAGCTAACTGGTAAAGTTGCTGCCATGTGACCAGGAGGTCACAGGTTCGAGCCGTGGAATCAGCCTCTACCAGAAATGCAAGGTAAGACTGCGTATAATAGACCCTTGTGGCCCGGCTCTTCCCCGGACCCCGCGCATAGCAGGAGCTTAGTGTACCGGGCTGTCCCCTTTTTTTTCTTTTCATAAGTTAAAAATAATATAAGAAAAGGGTGAAAACATTGGATACTGAGGTCTGCTCATCATAAGACTGTAAAAGAGTACAGAGATTACGATAACCTGTGCAGCTATCACATTTTGTATATAAAGTTCAGTCCTCATAAAAGTTTGGTATATCCTAAGCTTTCATTTCCAGTCCCAGATTAGAAGACCTGCTTTTGCGAGGTCCCTTCGGATACAATCGATAAAGTTGGAATCATACAGAGGCCTAGTTTGGCAAGCAAAGAGAGCAGACACAATGTTGAAAAAGTTTAATAGATTACTCCCTCCGTTACAAAAAGAGTGAAGGGTTCAGAGTATGAGAGTCAAATTGTGAAATCTCAATTGGGACATTGAGTTCTTAATCTTTTTAAGATAAAATTTGCAACAAATGTAAACTATATAAAGAAATACTATAATTACGACTTTTTTTATAAATAAAAACATTTGAAAAATATATGAAACTTTTGTGGTCAAAGAAAAAGATGTTTGATCACATAAAAAATAATAGTGTCATATAAACTGGAATAGAGGGAGTATTATTTAATATGAGAATATCTCAACATTCCATGAACAAAACATTTATATCATATATATAAAAGCTGAATTCTTGATTTAACTTCTAATGCAGAAAGAGGTAAATCATCCTAGAATCACCTACACCAGAATGGTCAATTAAATGGCACATACTAGTAGTTGACTATATTTTTTTCCCTTCATGATATCTTAAGAATCGACTTTCCGTGGAAAAGAAGTAAATCCATTACCATTCCCAATTTATTTGAAAAGAACCCCCCCACCACCACCACCACTACCCCACCACCCTCCCCCACCACTCAGCCATTAAATCAGTTGAACTTACAAATAATCACAGAACTGTTTCTCTCAAGTAATGCCTCAAGACACCTAGCAACTTACTGTACCTCATCATCGTACTTTATATCTGTTATCCAGCTCTCTTCCTTTAGCCTTTCAACTTGGTAAACTCCGTCATTGACGAAATGTTCAATGTCTTCTTTTTTCTTCCCTAAGTAAGAAAATCAGATCATGAAAATCCCCACTGGAATAGCTTTATATCTCCACTTATGAACTTCAAATCTGAAGTCACCTTTAGTGAGAGCAACTTTTTCGAGCCAATTTCCATAGATATTATCAAGTAATGCAGTTAGCATCTCTCGATTTTCATCAGATATACTTTTACGCATTAGTTGATCTCCAGCACTCTTATATCTACCAATTCTTTGCACTTGTGGCTCAATTCCAACTTTCTCAAAGACACCTGCAGAGCAACATATTTGCTGCAGTTAAGGGGTGATCATAAGCAATTTAAGATCACATTTGCACTTTTGTTAAACAATTGAGTCTGCATTCACCCACTCACTGAAACTCCAATAACACTGGGTAGCAAATTCCAGTAACTCTGGAATTAAATAGGTTTTTACTTTTTGCACTTTTGCATAAATTGGAATATAAAAAAAGTATTATTGCAATGATGACTAACTCAATATTCCAAAAATGAAGCTCAGCCAGCATTCCATACATCCAAGATTCAGTAAGAATTTAGCACTTCCGAGATAATTAAGGGAAACTTGTCTCGCCAAGATTCTATTTGTATCAGCTGGGAGCTAAAGAACTAACCTCCCAAAAATGATGCTTGAACTGATAGACCATACAAGGCAAAGTAAGCACTTGGAGGGGCATAAAGCTCTTGACAAGCACAGCCGATGTAATACTCCTTTTCACCACAAGCAGGTGCATAGCCAACTACAAATTTACCTGAAAAATAACAAAGATTAATGCTCTTCTTTACTTTCTTTTTCCTAATTGCAGAAAAAGTATCTCATATTGAACTCTTTCAACATGGGAAGCTTAACTAATCCAAGTAACTTTTCAGTGTATGCAACATTATACTCATTTTAAATTTAGACTTGTTGCGCAATCAGTTACCTCAGATGCTACTATGAAGGAAAATACTTCTACATAATGATCAAAAATAAAGAGATGTACATATAATGCTAAGACTTGATAAGGTAGTAATATTGTTATTCTTTTAGCATTTTTTTTACTGGAAAGGTAAGAAAGATTATTTTTCTAGCACTGCTACTTAATCAGTCAAGCATTGATAATATTCTCTCTTCAAAAGTGTCTTGAAAGTTTAGATTTCTTATAAGATAGTTTCTAGTCTAATATTCATCTCACCTGAGACATGGCATTACTCCAATCTCATAACATAGGAAGCACTGAAATATGCACGTACTTCAAGATGCCGGTCATACTTGAAAACTTCATCACATATGAGACATACAGAATGAGCACAAGAATTTTCCATTCATTTGCATTGAGGAATTGGGACTAGTAGGCACACGGATAAGATGGGGAAAGCACCGACCACTTCTTGTAGTAAATCATAGCGAACGTGGAAAACGTTGTGACTTTATTGTTCTTCAAAGCAATAAACAAAGACAGAAAGGCGTACTTGCCTTAGAGTCTAGTATGTTGGACTTTACATAATTCTGATAATGTCCAGATAAAACAACTCCCAGGGACCTTGAAATTTCCATCACCTCTCAAATTAGTTCACAACAACTTTTGACATTGATCTCCAATAGTCACTTATCTTATTTTGTGGTCTTGGTCCAAGAGGACAAAGAATATTTCCTCCCTTCCAGTCCCTCAACCTAAAAGTTCCTATAGTACTAAAGGCTTATATATACGAATACCTTCATCTATTCATTATGTCCTAGATTTTTTTTTGTTCCTACTTGGATTAAAATATTTCTCTTCCTTGGTTCAAATTCAACCCTTACAAGCTTACAGCGACAGATATAACTAAATGTCATATTTTTCCTCGTTCCCAAGTAAGTTATATAATCAAGTGACAAGCACATGAACATTGTACAGCTTTCACCATTCCATAAAAGTATAAAGACGAAGCCTTGCCTGATTTCCTGAAGTCCAGTATATGCCTCCGAATTTCTTCAACTTTGCCCCAGCCACAACTCAAAGGTTCAATGTGGAGAAAAACACCAGAGATTCGAGGATCATACGCGGCCTTTATGAAGTTCTCACAAATTTGAGGTAGAGATAATCCTGAAGAGAAACGGCTCTGTAACTGATCAGATATCTGACATGACAAACAGTACAAGAGTTTCAACTACTTCAACTAAACAGAAAAGAAATAACTAAATAAGCATTAGCAGAATAAAAGTATTCTATACCAAATCAATAAATGTGTGACTTCCCCAACCTTCGTCTCTCTACTTAGCTACATTTAGAAGTTGATTCACTTCCCATAAACTCTATATCCAATTGAACTCCAGAACTAATCAGGAAAATACTTTTCTTCGAGAAAAAATGTTACTTATGATTATTATGACCAAACCGTGTGGACATTGTCAAATGTCAATACGATTAATTCAAATTTCGAAGTTAACCTGGCCACGCAATTTCATAGTGAGAACACTGCCTTTGCGGACGCGCTCCCAAGGAAATGCAAAGAGCATTCTGAACTTCACTACTAACCTCTTCCAAGCACCGTACTCCTTAAATTCAAATTCTCCGCTCGGATATTGATCTTCCTTGGTAGAATTACTTTTCGCGCTATCATCATTGCCGTTGATTTCAGTACCAGGCTCGTCCTTAATATCATCTTTGGAAGACGACGATACGTCGTCGTTTTTTGTGTCGAAGGCTGAAACGGAGAAATTCCGATGAATTCGGCAACGATTGTCGACAGAGGGAAGGTTGAGGAGACGAGTACTGAAGTGAAGAGATATGAGAGAACGAGTGGGAGAAGTGTGAATTGGAGAAGAAGAAGATTTGGAGAGAGTGGAAGTGACTGTGCGGAAGTGAATGGAGGTGAGACGAGGTGTGGATAAAAGCTTCGCCATTCTCTCTCTCTCTCTAGTTTCCCACGCTTTCGGGCTGTAAGTGGAGAACTCCTCAAAAAGGATGCCCGAGTCTTGGAACACGGTTCGCTAAATGCCACGTCGTCGTGTACATTACTACACAAGCACACATCGCCTTTTTCCCTTTATTATTTCTTTCCTAATTCCTAATATGCTCCAATAGAGAAATTATGAATTATATCATTACGTATTAACTTGATTAATTTAGATTTTCATCGTTTATAATAAAGTATGTAAGGGTAAAATTGGAGGGCAATGTCTACCCGGTTCCCCGACGAGAGAATGAAGGAGGAGCACGGATCCGCGAGATTGTAATCGAGGTCAAAGATCCTTCGTATCGAGATCCAGGAAGAGTGAATGGTATATCCGACATCGGACATGGTAAAACGACGCGTCCCGGGCCGAATATAAGTTCTAGACCTCGGGAGATACGGTGAACGGTTATGCATGACGGATAGAGGGCCGTAATACTAGTCCTCAACTGGATATCACGGAGGAATCTCGCTCGATGTCGATTATGGATTAACAATTATCGAAAAAAGAAGATTTTTATCTTTTTTAGACTTATACTAGGACTGAAACTCTCATATTATATAAATAGAAAGTTTTCTTTAGTATGACACATTGTAACACGCAATTCAAAGAAAAAATTATTTTTGTCTTCTAACTATTGTTAAAGGCACTAGTGTTAGAACTCACGCGATGCGCGAAAAATTTGACAGAATATTAATCTTATAAAATTATGATCTAATGTATTATATTATTTTAATAAATATTAGTTATTATTTTATTATTTAATGTAGTGTACAGACATATAATAAAATCTATAAAATCAAAGGATACACGTCATATAATAATCAAATAAATTATTTATTCCCTGTTTATTATTTATTAAGTTAGATAATTCTTCCTTTATGACTATTTGTTTATTATGATTTTAGTTATGTGTATATGTACGACTTTTCTCATAATAATTCTAATAATAATTCTTATACTTTTATGTTTGTCCATAAATTTATATTTTATTTCTTTTTTGTTCCTTGATTATTTAATTGTATTATCCATTACTTAATATTATTAAATTAATATATGAATTTTTAATTACTCCCAAATTTGAATTGAAAGTTTTTTATTTCTTTACTTTTATTTTTTATTTTAAAATAATTTTAAAACTCCAACTTAAAACTAATCCCCAATTTGAATTTATAAGTTTTTTTTTTTAATTTCGTGTTTTATTTTAAAATAATTTTAAAACTCCAACTTTATTGGAACTTTATTCTATAAATCTACACTTGTTGTCTTATGGTTATGCCATTTGGCATCGTAGAATTAAGTCTATGGTACAAAAATATATATATTTAAAAAGATAATATAATATATCTATACTATATTAAAAGCACGAAGGCCCTTAGCGAAATGTCGTTCGTCTTTTTTACCCTTTTAAAATAGAGTTCACACTAGACAAAATAATCATTTAATTATTTTCCTAATATTTAGTACTTTAGGTCAACTAAAATTTTACTCATTAAAGTTTTCCTTATTTGTAAGACTACTTAAAATTGTTTTTAATATTTAGAACATTTATCGATTTTAATTCTTTTTCGCACCATGCATTGTTCGGAAACTCGTGGAGCTATTTTTAAGCCAGTCATTTCACGAAGTAACCATCTCTATAACTTTTCCATACTCAACAGCCTCACAGATATGTTGCTCAACATGCTTTAAGTATCAGTTTTCAGCAAATAACATGGTCATGGACATAACCTCTCTTTTTCTTATCATTTTTTTTTTTACTTTTTATATTTATTGTTGGCCTAATTTGTATCCTAATAAAGGTAAACTTTCAGCAACTTCAAACGACATGGAATTCCAATCTTGCTCGAAAATCGAAAAAGATAATTTTATGGAAAATCTAAGTGGGCATTTGGACATAAGAATTGTAAAATTCCGTGAAAAAAAATTTCAAGTGAAAATGGTATTTGAAAATTAGAGTTTTGTTTGGACATGAATATAATTTTGGGTTGTTTTTTAAATTTTGTGAGTGATCTGAGTGAAAATTTTGAAAAATAATTTTTTGTAGTTTTTCAAATTTTCAAAAAATTCCAAAATGCATCTTCAAGTGAAAATGGAAAATTTTATGATCAAACGCTGATTTCGAAAAAAAGTAAAATTCTTTTGAAAAAAAGTAAAAAATTTTTTATGTCCAAACGGGCTCTAAATGTCATTAGTCTTATTTTACTTTTTTAAAATAGAGTTCACACTAGACAAAATAATTATTTAATTATTTTCCTAATATTTCGTACTTTGAAGTCAAACTAAAACTTTACTTATTAAAAGTTTCCTTATTTGAGGGACTACATAAAAAATCCTAATATTTATGACATCAAAATCAATTAAGTTTACCTTATATTCAAACAACTCGATTTATTCTGCGTACATAAAAACAACGAACGCGTTTGAGAAAATATTTCAAAGATCACTTTTTCTCCAATAAAATATTTAAACTATCATATACACATCAATTTATATAGTTATTTACTTGAAAATATATTTATACCATTAAGTGTAATTCATGTTTTTGACTACTTATAACTTTAATCCATTCTAACCATTTAAAAATCATAAGTACTATACAAAACTTAAAACCCAAGTTTTGAAATAATGCGGGACAACTATCTGAAAAGATAATAAAGAATATTAAATATACAACGTATTGTAGTTGAAAAATAAGGTAAAATACTCTTAACTTAATCATTGGAAAAACTATATTTTAATTATTTATTTAATATTTAAAACTTTCAAATCAGTTAAAAATTTAGTTATTAAATAACTCTTCATTTAAATTATGTAGGAAATCCTAATATTTAGAATTTTAAATCAATTAAGATTTTATCTTAAATAAAGTATTTACTTATTTGAAGTATGTACTATAACTATAATACCTTCCATTTTAATATCTTTTTAATATTTAGAACTTTGAAATCAACAAAAAAATTATTTATCAAACTTTTGTATAATATTTGAAACTACACTCAATAATTATGGTGAAAAATGATGCACATATATTTTGTGGCTATAAATCATTGCATAAAGGTAATTATTTCTAAATATAGAAAGGGGTCATTCGTTTTGGCATGGACTCAAAAGGAATAGGTTCACATAAATTAAAACGGAGGGAGTACATTTTATTTTTATTTTTATTATAGCTCAAAGATATTGTTTAATATTATTTATGTGATTTTTAAAAAATTATTTATTTATTGACATTGGGTACACGCGCAAAGCGCGTACCCTAAGACTAGTATATATATATATATTAAAAGTACAAAGATTCGTTCGCATTTTTTACCCTTTAAAAATATATTTCATGCTAGACAAAATAGTCTTTTAATTATTGTCTCCTAATATTTAGGAGTTAGTAATCAACTAAAATTATAGCTATTAAATTTTTCCTTATTTGAATAATGTAGGAAATCCTCAAAGTTAAATACCTCTTTAAGTTTAGGTATAAAATACCAATTTTAACTTGAAACTGAATAACGATATTGTTATTGAGAATAATTGCAACGTTTAGCACCAACTAAGTATCTAGGGTTCTATTTATAATAGCATTAATTAATGCACCAAACTAACCGGCTAGAGTCCTATTGATAATAGCAACATCCCTTGTTCATAAAAATGAATATAGAACTAATAGTTTTAAAGAGATATAACTCTATGAATAAAAATTAGTGCAAGATTTTAAGTAAGATTAAATCTCTTGCCATTTTATATGTGAAAATAGTAAAATAAATCTAAAATTATAATTGTCAGAAGCCATTTATGAATATGTTTTATGTAAGTAAAAAATCAATACAGTAAACACTAGAAAATCTTAATAAATATTATTAGAAAAATAAACAAGCAAAGTATTTATGTAAAAAAATTCTCAAAAAATACTTTTTCACAATATAGACAATTAAATATATATTTTTGAATCAAGTCTGAGTTATCTTTAAAAAGTTCCAATTTTGTAATGACCCGACTGGCCATTTTGAAGATCTGTACTTCTCTCGATGTTTTGAGGGCTCGAGTATCTCCGCATGATGTATTATGACTTGCGCAAACCGTCGGTGTTGGTTTTCAAGTTATCCGGAATCGATTTAGAAGAATGAACTTCAAAATTTAAGCTCTAAGTCGGAAGAGTTGACCAAGTTTGATTTTTTAGCATTTGACCTCGGAATGGAGTTCCGTCAGTTACGTTAGCTCTGTTGGGTGATTTTGGACTTAGGAGCGCATCCGGATTGTAATTTGAAGGTCCGTAGTCGAATTAGTCTTGAATTGGCGAAAGTTGAATTTTTTGGGAAGTTTGACCGAGAGTGAACTTTTTGATATCGGGGTCGAATTCCGATTCCGGAAGTTAGAATAGGTCCGTAATGACAAATGTGACTTGTGTGCAAAATCTGAGGTCAACCGGAGGTGATTTGAGGGGTTTCAACATCGGTTGTAGAAGTTGAAGTTTCAAAGTTCATTAATTTTGACTTGAGGTGTGATTCATTGTTTCGAGGTTGTTATGCATGATTTGAGGCTTCGAGTAGGTTCGTTTCGTCAAATGGAAATTGTTTGCAAAATTTGGCGCCATTCAGAGTTGATTTGATATGGTTCGGACGCTCGGTTGCGATTCTAGAAGTTCTTGAAGTTTAGTTGATCTCCATGTGTTTTGGCATCCGATTCGTTGTTTTAGAAGTTATTTTGATGATTTGAGCGCGCGAGCAAGTTCGTGTTGTGTTTCTAGACCTGGGTGCATGATTGGTTTGGAGCCTCGAAGGATCGGGTGAGTTTCGGATTAGTTTCGGATTGATTCTTCATAAATTTTGATTGCTGGTACTGGTATCATCGCATTTGTGATGTATTGGTCGCAAATGCAACAGCCGCAATTGCGAAGCAGCCATCGCATTTGCGAAGTCTGGGTTGCTGGGGAGAGTTCGCATTTGCGAAGAACTCTGCCGCATTTGCGAAATTTCTGCCTTCGCATTTGCGAAGTATAGGGTCGCAATTGCGACCTAAGCAGGAGGCCCTCCAGTTCGCATTTATGACACATTGTTCGCATTTGCGAGGGTCGCATTTGCTAACCCCCTGTCGCAAATGCGACATCTGCAACCTGTTAAGTGCTGAGAATTCTGAGACTTAGCTTCATTTGGGTATATTTTGAACCCTAGGTCCAAGAAGAGGCGATTTTGTGAAGGGATTTTCATACCAAATCATTGGGTAAGTACCTTTAATCATTTCCCAACTACATTTCATGATAATATATATGAATTAACATCAAATTCATGAGAATCTAAAGGAAAATTTGGGAAAAATTGTAAAATCTTTCAAAAATGCAAAATGATGATTTGAAGGACAAATTGGTATCGAAACTTGATAGTTTTAGTATGGTTGAATTCGTACCGAAATGGGTATTTGGGTGTTGTAAATTTTATCGAGTTCCGAGGTGCAGGCTCGGGGAGTTGACTTTTATTGACTTTTTAGAATTTGAATAAAAATCACACCTTTATTAATTGAAGTAGTTTTCCCTTGCATTGTGTGATGTGTTTAAGTCGTCTTTGACTAGATTGAGCCGAGCGGAGGTGAATTGGTAGAATTAGCCGAATTGAGGTAAGTATTTTGCCTAACTTTGTTGAGAGAATTTTTCCTACTATTTGACATTGTTTGCTACATGCGGGGGTGATACATATATGAGGTGACGAGCATATATGCATGTGCCAGGGTAACCATGCTCGGGGGTAAAATATGTTATAAACTGTGCCTTGTAGAATCATGTGATCTTCTTGCTTCATGCCTTACTTGGCTCCTAGATACTAAGAACATAGTATTAAATGTTAGAAACTAAGACTTAGCTTATTATAACTTGATCAAATTTGATGAAAATTCTGAGAATACATTGGTGTATTTAATTCGGTCATCAATATGTATAATCGTAAATACATTGCTACGGCCGATATTCTTGAGATACTAGATTTTATACTTGTGTTGTAGATCATATGTGAAATTTGTTGGAATACTTGAATAAAAAGGTTCTTGTGGGTTTATTGAACTATTGTTGGCTTGGAAAGTTGTGATTGAGATTCATTTGAAATATTCATTTAAACACTCCCCTTGATATTATTTATGCTTCCCGTCTTGTTTGTCATTGATATACATATGCTTGGTAAGGAGGAGTGTAAAGCACAAAAGGTGATGTCGTGCCTTTGTTTATGCATTATTATGTGAGGGAGAGTGTAAAGCACGAAGGGTGATGTCGTGCCATATTATTGAGAGTAAAAGCATGAAGGGTGATGCCGTGCCATATTATTGAGAGTAAAAGCACGAAGGGCGATGCCGTGCCATAACATTATGAGTAAAAGCACGAAGGGTGATGCCGTGCCATGTTATGTGAGTAAAAGTACGAAGGGTGATGTCGTGCCATTGTATTGATATTATTACGCTTTCATGTTATGGTGAGTTCATGGAACGAAGGGTGTTTCCGTGCAAGTGAGGACGAGAGACATGCATTATGTTATGATATCTCTTTCTTGCAGATATTTTTATGTCTTTACCCGGAGTTGTTGTTATCGTGTTCATGGTTCTTATGTGATATATTGTTACTGTTCTGTCTTATCCTCTATCACCTTTGTTGTCGTGTTATCATGCCTTCTATTTACTTAAGCTTGCTAATATCATGCTTACTTCCTGCTGTTATGATTGCATCCATGTCATCTGTTTTGTTGCACTTAAGTGTAGGTCTTCATCCATACTAGTCGTTCATATCCCTACTTGCTAATTTATAAATATCATATGTTCGCTTCCTTATTTGCCATATCTATTTTCTTGCCTTCACCTTTCTAGTTAGTCGAAGTTACATCACTTTTTCCTAATCGTTATTATTACCTCTATGTTTTCTGTTCAGTCTGTTACTGACGTTCTCATGTACATTCTCGTTCTCCATAGCTAATTGCATATTTCCTACACTATTATTTCTATTATCGGTATTTCTGTCATTTGGTTGGTACTGTTTTACGCATAATTGGTGAGGATGAGATAAATGCACGAAGGGTGTTGCCGTGCTGTTGGATTTGATGTCTTGAATATATTTCTCACATTATGAAAGTTTTGAGGTGACTGTTGTGATTTATTGGCTTTCGCTCTAAGAAAAAGATTGGGTGAGATATTGATACCTGTTGAATTGTGTTTTCTTCTAGTACTCCGTTATTGCTTTGTATATTCGTTTCATGTTCTCTATTATGTTGTATTGTAGTATAGTTCTATTGTTAGTTTATATTACCGGTTTTATTAGTGAGCATCTTTTAACTAAAGCCTCGTCACTACTTCGACGAGGATAGACAAGATACTTACTCAGTACATGGGGTCGGTTGTACTGATACTATACTTCTGCACATTGTGTGCAGATGTTGGCTGTTGTTGTTGTTGTGCTCGACGATGCCGGAATTGAAGATGTACCTTTGTTTCTGTTGTAGCTGCCTCTTGTTCATGGTAGCCTTAGATTTATAAAAACTCTGTTTGTGTACTTTTCAAACAGAAGATGTATTTACTTCATATTAGCTTTGTAAATTCTATTCTTAGAAGCTCATGATCCGTACTACCAGTCCTTGGGGATGTATAAGATTCAGATAATTCCTTTGTATAATTGTTTTATTAAGTTAATTGAAAATGGATAATCGTTAATTGACTTACCTAGCGGGTTGGGTTAGGTGCCATCACGACTAGTAGATTTTGGGTCGTGACAGGTGGTATCAGAGCACTAGGTTCGTAGGTTCTATAAGTCATGAGCAAGTGTCTAGTAGAGTCCTGCGGATCAGTTTGATGACGTCCACACCTATCTTCGGGAGGCTACAGGGCATTTAGGAAAAATTTCCCTTTCTTATTTCCTTATCGTGCGGCCTTGTTTCAGCTTGAAATCTATGACTTTGACTCTTCCCAATCGCTCATATGTGATATTTTGCACTCAGTATTCGCTATGCGCCGATGATCGATGATGGTGTATATAGATTACGACGGGCTTTGGATGCTTGATTATCATCGTGATGTGTTGTCTAGTTTCAGAAGCAGATGCAGTGTTAAATCTTCTAGTCGTTCATTTGAGGTATGAGGCAACTTCATATGTCTGGTTGGTAAGCACAGATTTGGGAAGATTGACTGGTGGCTAGGCTTTTGTGATTAAGGTGGGTTCATGGCAAGGTGTCAATTTAAGTATAACCGGTGGGCTATCTCCTGCGTGATGAGTTTGGATCGTGTGTCTCGTATAAGGTTTCCATTCGGTGGAGTGCATATGTTATCATTTCAAAGCATTTGGGAAAGTTGTTTGACTATTGCAATGATAGGTAAGCGCTTGGCAGAGTCTTCGAGGTGTTCTATGATCAGCATTGCATGAGTTTTGAAGTATTCAGCTAAATAGTCATGCGAAATCGGGGCATGCTGTGAAGATATGGTACTTTGGATTACTGATGAGGTGATCTATGGATTCGAACTAAGTGGTGGAGTCTGCTAATGGAGATCGGATTGTAGGATCATGGGCCGTATCAGTTTTCGGACCGAGAGATTGCTTGGTTATTTCCTTGAATAGGCATATGCTGGTGAAGCATGGGTTGCTCGACGCGTATTAGCTATGTATTTAAGATCAAAGTAAGATGAGTGGTCATCGAGAAGGTTCTAGCGAGTTCCAGGTCTTATGTAGCCTTTAAGGACTTTTGAATTTGTCTACGGGCAGACTTGAAATCGGTAGCGAATGGTAATCGTATCTAAGGTATTTCCTTGTCAAGAAAGGTCTACATGTCAATGTTGGAGTGATGTAAGAAAGGCTTCGGGTTCCCAGGAAGTTCCCTCAAGGCAGTCATATCGGATTGAGTTACTTTCGGGTTGGCAGCCTGCGTGACCCGGTTGAGTTAGAGGTGATTGGTTCTGATTACTCGATTATGTGATACTGAGTTCTGAAGAATTTATCATGGTTATGACCACGGCAAGGGTTGGTGTTTACCACAGGTATAGAAGCTATATTGTGTATGGTGGTGTTCTCCTGGATTGAGTTAAATGAAAGATTCTCGGTTGATGAGGTATTCAGTTTGCTTATGGTTCAAAGTTGACTATGAGATTTTCATAGTGTTGCGAGTTAGCATGTTAGAGGCGATGCACCGTGTGAGGTTGAAAAATTGCACGTGCAAAGTTGCAGATAGTTTCGAAAGGGAGTATATGAGTTCTTGATGACACAAACGATTTCGGGTGTTTAAGGTTTTGCTGGCACCATGTGTTTCCACTCGGGGAGAGTTCGCATGTTGGTAGGTACGATGTGTTTTGACTTATGGGTGTTTTTTCGTGGGATGATGGAGTATGAGTCACGTATCAGCCATTTGAGTAGCGGTGTTGAGAATGGGTATGAAGATTCTGGTATTCGTGAGGCTCAGAGATTGAATGTTCTTGTCGGTAGACTATTCCTTGATTGCGAATTGTGAAGAAATGTAGAGGATTGTATAATTGATAGTAGGTGTTATGGAAAGGTTGCTATAGACTTTTGGAAGGTTAATTACATGTTGGGGATGATCGAAAATTTGTTTGGGAGTTGCTTTTGAGCCTAATGAGAATATGTATTCTGTATCGAATCGGATTTGTTTGTTCTTGCGCAGTTGTTATCACATATATATCATCGGGCAGAATGGATGTTATTCGCGCCTTGGTTTATGTTATATGTTTCTCTCTTATACTACGACGGGTTGTGAGGGTTATATGATTCTTCGCGGGCATATTGTGATTTAGTTTAGGCCTCATGGCATTATGGGCGAGATGGCCTTTGTGATGTTGATTTGTTTATTGCACCATAGTTGTGCTTGTCTTTCTCATAATTGTTTGTTCCTAATGATTTTCCCATAGTTATATTTTTTTTTTTGCACTCGGTTGTACTTGATATTGACGCACATGTGATCAGTGAGCCCGAGTATTATGGCTCGACGAGTACCCTATGAGGATTGATATATTGGGATCGGGTTACACGCCGTAATGGTACAGTGATGAAATGTTACTCCTTATTCCTATTTCGTGTATTTTTGCTTTCACCTCGTTGAAAATAGTTCATAAATTTCCCTGCCTGCTTAACTTGCTTAGTAGTCTTCTTATTTAGTTTTCTTACGGTTATCTGTCATGTCTGAATTATTACGTGTTAGTATACGGAACCGGATTGTGTAGGGCTCCATATGATTATTGTTGATACTTGTCGGTGTGGCTGCTCGTATTGGCTGAGATGAGGTTTCTAGACCTGAGATTTGTGCTATTGTATTGGGATGAGGAAGGTTCGGAAGAATAACACTATATTTTGTTGAGGATGTGGACAACGGCCTGGTCGGGTGACTGAGTTTCTTGGCGTATTGATCAGATGAGTGGTTAAGCAGTTACGTGTGTTTCTTTCATCATCGGTAGGGTATGAAGGTTTTGAACGAGGTTCTAATCGATAGGAGGTTGCTACCAGCACCAGATTTGTTTTGGGCAGTAATGGTGGTCAGCAGTTCCTACTGTGAGTGTCGAAGTGATGGGGTATATCATGTGATTACATCTTGGGTTATGGTTATGACTTGATAAAGGTTGTTCAGACTTATACAATATATAGATATGGGATTCAGGTCTTGTAATGAATTCTGGATAGTAAAGATTGGGTTCTAAGGTTTCAAGACCAAGGTTGAAATAAGGATCTCTAATGGTGTGGTGTTGGCGGGCTTATGTGGAGCAGGGTGACGTGGGATCACCCCCGGGTTTATGCATAGTAAGGTTACACCGTGCTTTGATAGCTTCGAAATGACTCCTGGCACGTTCGAGGACGAACGTGTGTTTAAGTGGTGGAGGATGTAACGACCCAACTGGCCATTTTGAAGATATGCACTTCTCTTGATGTTTTGAGGGCTCGAGTATCTCCGCATGATGTATTATGACTTGCGCAAACCGTCGGTGTTGGTTTTCAAGTTATCCGGAATCGATTTAGAAGAATGAACTTTAAAATTTAAGCTCTAAGTTGGAAGTGCTGACCAAGTTTGACTTTTTAGCATTTGACCTCGGAATGGAGTTTCGTCAGTTTCGTTGGGTGATTTTGGACTTAAGAGCGCGTCCGGATTGTAATTTGAAGGTCCGTAGTCGAATTAGTCTTAAATTGGAGAAAGTTGGACTTTTTGGGAAGTTTGACCGGGAGTGGACTTTTTGATATCGGGGTCAAATTCCGATTCCGAAAGTTAGAATAGGTCCGTAATGACAAATGTGACTTGTGTGCAAAATTTGAGGTCAACCGGAGGTGATTTGAGGGTTTTCAATATCGGTTGTAGAAGTTGAAGTTTTAAAGTTCATTGATTTTGACTTGAGGTGTGATTCATCGTTTCGAGGTTGTTATGCGTGATTTGAAGCTTCGAGTAGGTTCGTTTCGTCAAATGGAAATTGTTTGCAAAATTTGGTGCCATTCGGAGTTGA